>NC_087068.1:34559303-34661692 GCF_963678635.1 Symsagittifera roscoffensis
CCTCAAAAGCAGTTATCACATCTCTTGAAAATGAAAGAGAAAGAGTTATGTATATTGAAGCAAATGCTCAATAGTCACCATTATAGATCAATTTTGACAGGAGCTGATTCAAAATTTATTAGATTTCTTTGCGATTGTTTTGTAAATGTTTTTCTGGGACATGTTCCAGCTAACAAAAGTTTCACCGAGAGTAAGAAAGTATCATTTGAAATAATTGTTGACCCTAAGTTAAGTATTCGAGAAAAACGAAAAGTTTTGGCAAACATTTTTTCACTGGTTAAATCAATGGGAGATTCGTGTTACATTACCTGAAAAACTAAAACCTTAGACATGTATGCTGAAGAATTCATCCTCATTGCTCGAAAAATATATGCTCCAGATAAAAAAAAACTGCACCACAATCTCAAATCCTTCGTAATCCATTAATTAACGACAAATCATCTCAACTCAATTACATACAGCGATTTCGAGAACAAAATATGAGCCGGGATTTTCCAACACCATTAAACCCAACATGTCCTATT
The DNA here is from genome assembly GCF_963678635.1 of Symsagittifera roscoffensis. Lineage (NCBI taxonomy): Eukaryota > Metazoa > Xenacoelomorpha > Acoela > Convolutidae > Symsagittifera > Symsagittifera roscoffensis. The sequence goes on from NC_087068.1 coordinate 34,559,828, forward strand.
CCTTTAACCCCTAGTAATGTAGTACCAAATCTTCGAAAAAGAAAATTTTCTGCACTTACTAATTTCAGTGGTAATGGTGATGATGAAGCAGAAAAAAAATGTTGAATCATACTATTCTCTGCAGCAGACAAGTTCAAATAGAATAGAAAAAAGCCATGAAAGAAGTAATGGAAAAACCGCTGAAGTGTTTCGAAAAATTATGGAATCCATTCAAGAGCTATTGGAAGCTAATAAATTGGAAAGGGCAAACATAGTGGTAAAGCAGTTGTTCAAAGTTGAATCCTTGATTTTAGACATAGATGGATAGGTTCTAACTCAAGGAAAACCAATACTCGTTAAAATTGAATCTTTTTTGTACGATACACAGCAAAACACAAAAAAACTTGAGGGTGTATTTTATCCACAAGTTTTGAAAGAACTGAATCTTGATCCTAATTTAGTGTCCAACACTTATGCCAAACAGATTCTCCGCTCGCTTAAGAGCGAAGCAGCTAAGCCCTCAACTTCTTCATCCTTTGTCTCCGATGACAACCCGACAACTGAGGAATCGAAGAGATCAAAACCCTCCTCTTCGAAGACTCGATCGACAACTCTCAAACCCAGAACCAAGCAATCCGATAAAAGAAAAACCCAGAAAAACGATTTCTTCCCCACCAACGACGATGACGACGATGATAAAATTTATGAAAGCAGTAAAGAATCGTTTGCGACGACGTCACCAAAAGAATGGAAATCCTAGTATCAAAATACTCTACACGAAAGGTCCAGCTGCATTTGGTAGCGTTAAAAATTTAACAAATGCTAGTCAACTCTCACCAAAAAAAGTTAAAATCTTTCTGAGATCTCAATCATCACATACAAAGTATGGATTGTTTCGTAAAACATAACCTCGGCTAAAAGTGATTGTTAACGATATCAACGAAATTTTGACTCTTGACTTGGCGTATGTTGATAAATTTGCTAAATATAATCGAGGGGTACAATATTTGTTAGTTGCTGTCAATTGTCTCTCTCGCTACTTACAAGTGGAACCCCTGAAGACCAAATATGCTAAAGAAACAACCGAAGCTTTCAAAAAACGATCAAAACAAAAACAACCAAAAAAAGATTAGGTTGACAAGGGCACCGAGTTTAAAGGAGAGTTCAAAGAAACATTCGATCGCTGAAAAGTATTATCTACAAGTAGTTCGAGTTTGAATGGACTTACAAATATTTTGACAAATTACAAAGTTTTGTTCAAACGATTAACTCACGCGTTAAGAGAGTAACAAAATTGGCACCAAACAAGGTCACAAGAAAGCATGTACCTGCTTTAGTTTCATTAATAGCAAACATTTCATCGAAGTTGGTACAGAAATTAAAATTTATGTTGGTGACTATGTGCGAATAGCGAAAACTGACTTGCTTGTCAGAAAAGGTTACAAGCAGATTTCTACAGACGAAGTTTTTGAAATAGTTGCCATTCCTACTGTAAACCCTCCAACATACAGTCTCATTGATGCGGAAAAAGAAAAAATCAATGCAAAATTTTATGAAAAAGAACTTAGTTTAATTGGAAACAAAGCTGATTATAAGGAAAATGGGCAGTGATGAGTTTACTGTACATTTGATTTCAACAGCATCAATGGATTATTTCCCAGACCAAACTTTGGCCAGTTTTTGAAGTTTTTGTAAAGAAGAAATAGCTTTAGACGGACATTGGAGAGTTGCTCTTTCAGAAATAATTTTCCCAACAAAATTAAACATTGTAACTGATGAGGAATATACGTACTTCAGAGCATCCGAAGTAGTAGCCAGTAGATCCAACGCTGGCAATCGGAATACAATTTCCAGACCTTACTATGGCGAAAACGTTTCTATCAAATCAGGAGAGTACACTTTTATAGAACAATTGATTAATGAGATAAATAGAAAACTCAAAGGCAAAATTCATTTCGATGCAAGTCCTCAAGAAATCACGAATATCATGAGCATTTGGATAAACGCAAATGAAGGAATCTCATTCCCAAGTCCCCAAACACCCAGTCTGTTAGGCTACAATGCAAAGCTTGATGAGAACGGTGAATATCACATTGGTTCAAAATGATACCCTCCTTCGATGCATCCTATGAGGGAAACGAACTGTACGAATCTCATTTCCCTAATGACTTATCAAGTGGGACAAGTTTAATTTTTGTCTACATTGATGTTATTCAATACCAAACTGTTGGTGATGCAAAGGCCCCATTGTTACGCGTCATTGATTTAAATAGACGCATCAAAAACGGTAGTGCCTGCAGCATTGAACCTAATCATCAAAAAAACTTCACTAATTTAGACTACAAAAAACTATTCACTTTTTCTGTACAATCAATATCGGTACAGTTGCGCACAGAAACTGGAAGACTAGTGCCCTTTGCAGAAACTGGTAAAGTTGTGTTGACTCTTAAATTCAAGCGCTTTGATTGAAAACCAATGGAACAATATTATGCAAAGCAAGCTTCACTTCCTCGTTTCTCTGGACACAACCGACAACGCGGCAGTGGATTTGGCACTTTGCCTGCTGTTTTTGGTCGCGTCGCTATACCGTTTGCACGACGGATTTTTTCTACCGGCTGCGAAAAAACTGGGCAGAGAAATTTTGATGAGTGCAGCGCCAGAACTGATTGATGTCGCTATGAAAAAGAAGTCTCCTAAGCAAAAATTGAAAATCACCGTCACAAAAACTGCAAGAAAACAACTCGGCGGTGATAGAAGTCATCGAAAGACACCAATGAATGGATTACGATGAAGAGGGTCAGTAGGGGCTCGAAAAATAAAAACAACCATTTGAAGAAAAACCATACCAGTGAGAAGTCGAGCAGATTTTTTCTCAAACATAAAAAATGATCGCTAACTTGTTACCCAATGAAGCCACCCATAGCTCTCTGGATTTGTTTGAAAAACAACCCCTTTTGATTAATTCTGAAAACGCTTTCGATCAAAAAGTTGGACCTGTCTATTCACCTAATGGACCAATGCTTGAATTTTAAATCACCGGTGACCGTAATAGTTTTGTTGACCTGCAAAAAAATTTATTTGGAAATACGATGCAAAGTAACGCAATCAAATACGACAACACTGATCCTACTGTGTCTGATTCACCGTTTTTGAAAAACAACTCCCTGTATTCCCTTTTCTCTGACTGTACCCTCTCTGCTAATGGACTCAAAATCTCAAATGCCAATAATATTTTTGCGCATAAAAGCTTTATTGGAACAGAATTTTCTAACAGCAAAGGAGCCAAAGACTCATGGCTCAAGTGTCAGGGATATAGTTTTGAAAACTTTCCCGCTGCAATAGATGCAGCTGATTTCGCATCTCAACGAGAACTGGTCCGTGAATCGAGGGAAATTTGGTTGTATGGACACGATGGAGTTGATTTTTTCACATGTGACATGCATTTGTTGAGCGGTGTTACCCTTAGACTTTCCTACAGACGTTCTGAAGACTTTTTCATCATATCTGAAGATGCTGCCAAGCATTACAAGCTGCAAATACTCGAAACGGACCTATATTTTTAGAAAAATGACTGTGACTGACCATGTGCTCTCTGCCATTGAATCAACTTTACTCAAAACTTCTGCGAACTACCCATATCAAGAAGAAGTTACAAAAACGTTTCTTGCAACAGCTGGTCAGCGCAGCTGGCAACAGGAAGATTTTTTTGCTCGTGAACCCGTGAGACAAATTATAATAGCATTGAACACATATGATGCATTTCTAGGAACAAACCGAATGAATCCTTTTCATTATCAAAAGTTTGGATTGGAGCAAGTTACCTTGAGACGGAACGGTTTACCAATAGCAAGTACACCAATCAGTACACAAGATCATAAACGTTTCTTCTTCAACACACTATCAGCGCTGGGTTTGTTGCACTGCAGGCTGGGAATCACTCTGGATAACTACCAACAGCACTTTATTATGTGTTTCGATCTCACTAGCACACAGCAGGCAGCTCATAACTTCTTGCATCCAGAACTTACTAACTGCTCAGTTTCACTCGATCTTCAATTCTCAAACTCTTTGACAGCAAATCTGAAAAAATTTGTTTGGGGTATACGCTCATCGATTGTATTTATTACATCTGACCGTAAAGTTACAAAGAACGTCCTTCCAATTTCGACCGTCTGAAAATGGATGAAATCCAGTTACAGGATCTCATTCAGAACTGTGAACATCTGAAATATAAGTTTCTTGGAGTGTTTGCAGCGGACAATTTTACACCTCACATCCCAAACAACATCTTTATGATTGTGAACACTTCACAATCAGATTCTTCGGGGACACATTGGGTTGTGATATGCAACACAAGAAATGTTTTATATTTTGCTGATCCTCTCGGTCTTCCTCTTAGGCAGTACACCAATCTGTATAAATGATTGAACGAGAATTTTCATCAGGTGACTGAATTGATGACAAATTATCCCATGCAAGACTCAAACTCTAATATGTGCGGTTCTTTTTGTGTTTATATTGCACATTTGGTTGATGATAAAAATTTTAATGGTGATGCTTCTGATTTTGCTTAAATAAATGATCAAGTTTTGAAACGTTTTCTAACTCACATGCTTTCTCATTAACTAACTATTTTCTATGGCTGTTTTGTACACTTTTCAATTTCATTTTAAACATTGCATTCTTTTAGTAATTGACATTTTCACTCAATTGTTAAATTAATAGCAAAAATCTGAGAAGTTAGTTTACTATCAAAAAATACAAAATCGATCTATGGGGGGATATCATCATACCAGCAACTGTTGCCTCCTTTCAGTACAATTTCCGGACGGGTTTCGAAACGCCGCCTTTCGGCTGAGAGTCGAGCGCCATGCGTTTTCATCTGCTCGGACCCCAAGAAATTTTGTTCCACTTCAATTTTATAGTAACAATTAGGTACAAGTTTTGATAATATTTCTACACAAAAACGGATCAAACATGCACAATACTCGAATGTTTCCTAACCCATAGGCTTTTTCATTAAACTATTATTTAGTTCTACATGACTGTTTTCGTATAAATTTCAATCAACTTGTCAATTAAACTAAGCTTCTGATTTCCTTTACAATAATGATTCTATTTTGAAACGTCTCCTAATTCATATGCTTTCTTATTAATTAACAATTTTCTTATTAACATTTGTCTTTTTTATTCATTTGTTTTAATTGTTTTTTTTTCATTTTTTTTGTTAATTAGAGTATTAATCAAGTAGCGAATTACATTGTAGGCTCAAAAACCATTTAACCCAAATTTTGATTTATCAAAATACTTTAGTTTGCTAAATAGAACACCTAAACATAAAGCACTATTCAAATTATTCGAATAAATTTCAAGCTGATTCTATACATATATTTCAAACATAATCGGTGCAGAAATCAAGCGTCTTTCATGTACCATGCATGAAAAGTTCACTATAATCACTTTATATACCACTCCATTTTGGTGCATGAACGAAAAAAGAACGAAATACACCGTCTGGGCATTTGGACGATTTAGCTATCAATTTAACAAAAATTTACAATCCGGATCATTGGTTAAAAAATTTATACATTGGGATCAAATTTGTGGGATCATTATTTGGGATCATGAAAAATTTTACATGGGATCAGTACTTTTACATAGGATCTCAAAAATTTACGTTGGGATCACAATTTTTTTTGCAATGATCCCTCCCGGGATCATCAAAGTGTAATTTAGCTATACTACTGGCGTTCTTATAACACGCCTAAGCGACAAACTAATTCACTCCGAATTGAAATAAGATTGGCAATGTGGTCTTAATTAATCAGAACGACACCCTGAGTACACCCTTCTGAATCTCCTCCTTCCGATATTCCATTCCCATTTTTGAAGAAAAAAGAGGTTTTTGAGCTCGTTGTTTGTTTTTGTCTTCTGACAAAATTCGGTTTTTAGTAAATCCTTTTGAGCGGCGTTTTCATACCATCTAAGAAGTATAGTCATGCTGGACTCAAATGAAAATTGATTTTATAGCTGATGATATGTTTTGGAATTATGCTTGGATGAAATCTGCCCATTGGCCTTATTTGGATCAACTAAAGCAAAAACTTGTTTCGTTTTACTTATTAAAACGGTTCGTACGTAATAATTGCTGAAAAAAAAAAACAAATTACTACTTTAAGTAGCGTGTGGAGTAAAGTTTTCACAACATGTTCTGAAAAAAATCAACATTTGTTAAGAGTTAATTTTAATGTTTTCAAATTAAAAATTGAATAAACGCTCGGATAATAACCGGCAGTCGGACTACTCACAAAATCGAAGAAATAAAGGAAAATTCATGCTTGGTGTGGTTAGAAATTCGACTTTTTATTTAAACATTTCGACTAAAATCTTTTATACAATCTGAACTATATCGATGTCTTGAGCTCCAATTCTTGGAAAATCGAAGATGATTTTATAGTTGTCAACTTAATCAAATTGGAATAATCAACGCGATTAACTGGCGTTCTTACAACACGCGTAAGCGACAAACTAAATCACTCCAAATTGAATTACGATTCGCAAGGTGTTCTTAATAAATCAGAACGACACCCTGAGTACACCTTTCTGAATCTCCTTGTTCCGACATTCGGTTTTCAGTTTTGAAGAAAGAAGAGGTTTTTTGCTCGTTGTTTGTTTTTGTCTTCTGACGAAATTCGATTTTTCAGTTAGCACCGTTTGAGCGGCGTTTTCATACCATCTAAAAAGTATAGTCATCCTAGACTCAAACTTAAATTGATTTTAAAATTAATGATATGTTTTGAAATTATGCTTGCTTGAAATCTGCCAGTTGGCCTAATTTTGATCGACTAACGCAAAAGTTTGTTGCGTTTCAACTAATAAAACGTTTTATATGTACTAATTGCTAATAAAACAAATTGCTATTTCAAATAGCATGTGGATTAAAGCTTTCACAAAAGTAATGAAAAAAAATTCTTCTTTTCTTAAGACTTAATTTTAATGTTTTGATCCTAAAAAATAAATGAACGCTTGGATGTTAACGGGCAGTCGGACTATTCAGAAACTCAAAGAAACAACGGAAACTTTATGTTTGGTGTGGTTAGAAACTCGGCTTTTTAACTGAACAATTCGACTCATATCTTTTATACAATCTGAGAGATATCGCTGTCTTGAGCTCAAAGTTTATAATTTTTTTTATCTGGAAAACTTAGTTCTTTAAATCAATGATTCCACAATTGATGTAGCTATTATGTAACTTGGCCGAGTAATCTTGTAACTTACTACCACATCAGCCTATTCAATCACCTAAGAACCATCACGAGTTCAAATGTTGTGTCTTTTTATTCGAAAGCCGGAAATTTTTTTTTTCAACAAATAACTATGATTATTTTAACAAAGTCAATTTTTAAGATTTTTCAGTCATATTGTAAATTTCTACTTCAATTTAAAAACGTTTTTGGCAAACAAATTACCATCTGAAAGTTCCGCGGGCTTGAAAAATTCTAGTTTTTGCCAGTTTCGTATATTCAACGCGCGGTACATTCCGTTCGTATAACACGCGTGATCGGCGGATTGAGCAGTTATCATTGGAAATGGGGCAAGTTATTGGTTTTCTTAACTGTTTAACAGACACTAGATGCATTCCTTTCTATTTTACAGAGCTCGTGGGCGATGAAATCAATTGTTTTTAGTTTTAACTTTGATTTCTGTATCGGCTTTTCAAATGAAAGCTTTTATATTTGTCCAAGAACGCTTACTGAACAATCTTGGTATCTCCAGATACACGAGCATTCTTGTGGTTCCAAAAAGAAAAAAGAAAAAGAAGTTTTTGAAGAAAAATGAAGTATTTGCGCTTGTTGTTTGTTTTTGTCTTCCGACGAACTTCAATTTTTTGATAAGACCCTTTTGAGGTTCGTTTTCATATCATCTAAAAAGTATAGTCATCCTAGGCTCAAATTTAATTTGATTTTATAGCTAATGATATGTTTTGAAATTATGCTAGTTTGAAATTCATCAGTTTGCCTTATTTGGATCAACTAACGCAAAATTTTGTTGCATTTGAACTTTTTAAACATCTTATACAATGCTAGTTGCCTTGCTTATCATATAAATTTCTATTTTTAATAGCGCAATAGTCAGACAATCGAAGAAACAACGGAAAGCTTATGCTTGGTGTCCTTAGAATTTCGACTTTTTTTACCTACACATTTCGACTAACATCTTTATACAAGCTGAAAGATACCCTGGTCTTGAGATCAAATTTTACAACATTTTATTTCTGTCTGTTTCTTTAAAAATCAAAATGATTTATACTTTTCAATTTAATCATATTGGAATAATCAACACGCGTAAGCGACAAACTAAATCACTTCACTCCAAATTGAACTAAGGTTGGCAATGTGGTCTCAACGACACTAAATTAGAACGACACCCTGAGTACACCCTTCTGAATCTCCTTGTTCCGACTCTCGAAGGAAATCAGGAAAATATATACTTGAAATCGTTTTTCAATTCGGACCATTTTTCAAAAAAATATATGCCCACTTGGCGGCTCGATTCCTGGGTTTACGATTATCACACCACGATTGCACACCACTCGCATAATCTGCCACCAGAAAAACCAAACGGCTGGTATTATTTTTTGATGCTGATTTTTGATTAAAAAATTGACGCGTTTTAAATTATCCCGCTCTAAAATTGTTCCAAATCAAGCTGAGACAAGCTAACTGGTCAAATTAATTCATCATACAGCCTAAATTTTGACTTTTAAATTCTGACATTATAAGTGTAAAAGGGTCGTTTAAAATTGTCGTCTAGTCTACATGTCTAAAAGTTTTTATAGTATTGAGCTCGAATTTTAAAAAAAATACTTCAATTGTGATTACTTATCTTAATGTTTTCAACTTAAAAATTGAATAAACGCACGGCTATTAACCGGCAGTCGGACTACTCACAAAATCGAAGAAACAAAGGAAAATTCATGCTTGGTGTGGTTAGAAATTCGACTTTTTATTTAAACAATTCGACTAAAATATTTTATACAATCTGAACTATATCGATGTCTTGAGCTCAAATTTCACTTTTTTTCTAATTCTTGTAAAATCAAAGATGATTTTATAGTTGTCAACTTAATCAAATTAGAATAATCAACGCGATTAACTGGCGTTCTTACAACAAGCGTAAGCGACAAACTAAATCACTCCAAATTGAATTAAGATTCGCAAGGTGTTCTTACTAAATCAGAACGACACCCTGAGTACACCCTTCTGAATCTCCTTGTTCCGACATTCGGTTCTCAGTTTTGAAGAGGTTTTGGTTGTTTGAACAAAGAAGAGGTTTTTTGCTCGTTGTTTGTTTTTGTCTTCTGACGAAATTCGATTTTTCAGTTAGCCCCTTTTCATACCATCTAAAAAGTATAGTCATCCTAGACTTAAACTTAAATTGATTTTGCTTGCTTGAAATCTACCAGTTGGCCTAATTTTGATCGACTAACGCAAAAATTTGTTGCGTTTTAACTATTAAAACATTTTATTTGTACTAATTGCAAATAAAACAATTTGCTATTTCAAATAGCATGTGGAGTAAACTTTTCACAAAAGTAATGAAAAAAAATTCTTCTTTTCTTAAGACTTAATTTTAATGTTTTGATCCTAAAAAATGAATGAACGCTTGGATGTTAACGGGCAGTCGGACTATTCAGAAACTCAAAGAAACAACGGAAACTTTATGCTTGGTGTGGTTAGTAATTCGGCTTTTTAACTGAACATTTCGACTCAAATCTTTTATACAATCTGAGAGATATCGCTGTCTTGAGCTCAAAGTTTATAATTTTTTTTATCTGGAAAACTTAGTTCTTTAAATCCCTGATTCCACAATTGATGTAGCTGGCCGAGTAATCTTGTAACTTACTACCACATCAGCCTATTCAATCACCTAAGAACCATCACGAGTTCAAATGTTGTGTCTTTTTATTCGAAAGCCGGAATTTTTTTTTTTCAACAAATAACTATGATTATTTTAACAAAGTCAATTTTTAAGATATTTCAGTCATATTTTAAATTTCTAATTCAATTTAAAAACGTTTTTGGCAAACATATTACCATCTGAAAATTCCGCGGGCTTGAAAAATTCTAGTTTTTGCCAGTTTCGTATATTCAACGCGCGGTACATTCCGTTCGTATAACACGCGTGAGCGGCGGATTGAGCAGTTATCATTGGAAATGGGGCAAGTTATTGGTTTTCTTAACAGTTTAACGGACACTAGATGCATTCCTTTCTATTTTACAGAGCTCGTGGGCGATGAAATCAATTGTTTTTAGTTTTATTTTTGATTTCTGTATCGGCTTTTCAAATGAAAGCTTTTATATTTGTCCAAGAACGCTTACTGAACAATCTTGGTATCTCCAGATACACGAGCATTCTTGCGGTTCCAAAAAAAAAGAAAAAGAAGTTTTTGAAGAAAAATGAAGTATTTGCGCTTGTTGTTTGTTTTTGTCTTCCGACGAACTTCAATTTTTTGGTAAGACCCTTTTGAGGTGCGTTTTCATATCATCTAAAAAGTATAGTCATCCTAGACTCAAATTTAAATTAATTTTATAGCTAATGATAGGTTTTGAAATTATGCTAGTTTGAAATTCATCAGTTTGACTTATTTGGATCAACTAACGCAAAATTTTGTTGCATTTGAACTTTTTAAACATCTTATACAATGCTAGTTGCCTTGCTAATTATATTAATTTCTCTTTTTAATAGCGCAATAGTCAGAAAATCGAAGAAACAACAGAAAGCTTATGCTTGGTGTCCTTAGACTTTCGACTTTTTTTACCTAAGCATTTCGACTAACATCTTTTATACAAGCTGAAAGATATCCTGGTCTTGAGCTCAAATTTTACAACATTTTATTTCTGTCTGTTTCTTTTAAAATCAAAATGATTAATACTTTTCAATTTAATCATATTTGAATAATCAACACGCGTAAGCGACAAACTAAATCACTTCACTCCAAATTGAACTGAGGTTGGCAATGTGGTCTCAACGACACTAAATCAGAAGGACACCCTGAGTACACCCTTCTGAATCTCCTTGTTCCGACTCTCGAAGGAAATCAGGAAAACATATTCTTGGAATAGTTTTTCAATTCGGACCTTTTTTCAAACAAATATGCCCACTCGGCTGCTCGATTCCTGGGTTTACGATTATCATACCACGATTGCACACCACTCGCATAATCTGCCACCAGAAAAACCAAACGGCTGGTATTATTTTTTGATGCTGATTTTTGATTAAAAAATTGACGCGTTTTAAATTATCCCGCTCTAAAATTGTTCCAAATCAAGCTGAGACAAGCTAACTGGTCAAATTAATTCATCATACAGCCTAAACTTTGACTTTTAAATTTTGACATTATCAGTGTAAAAGGTTCGTTCAAAATTGTCGTCTTGTCTACATGTCGAAAAGGGACAAAATTAACGGGCGATATAATTCGGGCTATTAAAGTAGGGCGGTGATTTGATCTGTCTTAGAAATCGTTCCAACTTAAATTGATGACTGCTTTTTAGCGCATAGCAAAGTGTTCAATAGACCAAATAGCAGGCGTCTGTTCAATTTGGAACAATTTCTAAGACGGATTGAATATCGCCGCCTATTGTTAAAAGCACCAAAAATATCGCGCGTTAATTTTGCTAAATTTGCCAAACTGACAATAACTAAATCCTCGTAGCTTTACTAAAAATCAGCACAAGTGATCTATATTTTTTGAAAATCGAGCTCAGTACAACAAAATTTTTAGAATTATTGAAACAAAATTTTGAATCTTATATTGCTGGCTTAAAAGTTTTTAAAATTTGTCTCGAAAAAAAACCGTGCACAAATTTTGAGTTATGTATTAGGTTTATAACTCATAGAGTAATTTCGGATAGGGTACACCGTCTGCTCGTCACGCTATCTTATTTTCGGCCGGATGGATTCGTGCAACTTCTTAGTCTAATACCGATCCTAATCTTACTCTAATATCTACTAGTCTCAGGGTGTTTAACTAGTCTCTGCTAGGCTCAATAGATCTAGAGTATACTGGCTTATTGGGGCTGCTGAAGTTCTCTTGGAGAGGTAACTAATTTCTAAATTAAATTCAAATCTCTCTGATGCTGAAATTACAAGTAAATTCAGCATTTACAATTAAGTGGGTTGTTAGTTAGATGGAATATGATTGGTTAATATTAAATATTTTAAAGTGATGAAATATCTAATTTATCCAATAAAAAAATGTAGTTTAGATCAGGTTCCACCCATCCGGGGTTTACAGAGTTTTTAGATTTATCTTTCTTTCTGTAATTGAAGGATGGATGATGAACGTTGGTATTTGGCGAAGATCATTTTCTTATCCGGTTCTTCTTGAAGAAGAACGTTCCAGGACGCTGGAATGATAGATATGAAGTTGTTATCTTGTCATTCGACAACGACTGTGATCCCCAATGAAATCAATCCGATTTCAAAATGGTTTGCTATGTCAGATTTTTCTGTATTAGTAGAGAACTGTTTTGTGTTCAGCCTCGTATACTTCAACATCGAGGTGGTCATTGGTCTAGTTCAATGAAGTCCTTTTCTGCGAAGTCAAGTCGTATTCTAAATCCTTTGAGTCGTGATTGTGGACGGCGTGTCGGTTGTGTTTAGCCATTCTTTTGTTTGAGTGTGATGGGATCGTCTAGTCTTTAGATGTTCGTCTTTGTTGTTGTGTATGATCTATATACTGCATATTATGATTTACATTTTATGAATTTTTGTTAAATTGGTTTTTAGTCATGATCTTAGTTAGTTGTTTTCACAAAAGCGTTTTATTTTAGTTCAGTTATTTTGAAGAGTTACTCACCCTTGAGTACCTCTTATTAAAAATTGAAGTGTGGTTTAGTATATAGTTCTTTTCCAAACGCGTTAAAGAAAAATTGAAACTTGTTTTTGCTTGTTTGAGTTTGTTTGAGTTGTTGTTAGTGAAAACTTGAAACATAAAATCATTATTTATTTAATTCTTCGTGGGCGAGCTGTGCGAGTCTGGGTAGAATTCTTGTGCGAATGAATGAAAATATTGAAAAGTTTAGTACTGCTTTCTCATTTTATGAATTTATTGCTTAGAAATTGAATTTTACTGCTTTTGGGGAAGTTTAAAATTATAAGTTTTCATCGTATTTAATTTTACTGCTTCTTGGGGAAATAATTTAAAAATGAAATTACTACATTGGGTATGAATTTTACTACATTTAAATTGTCTTTTTTCTGTTTTGTAGATGATTGTGGTTTGAAGACTAAAACAATAAATTAAACATTGATAGAAAATGGTTAGTAAAATTTTGAATTTATTAGTTAAAATTATTTTAATTCATATTTACCTTATTCATCTGGGAAAAAGCCATGTGGGAAGATGTTGTGAATCAAGTCTGATGTTGTTAATAACTTGGCTAGTACGCGTATAACATTTTTAAATTGTAGCAGTGGCCAAAGCAATTGAAGTGCGTCGATGGTGTTTAGTTCTTCTGTGCCTACTGCGAATTCATGGGGTGTGTTTTGGAATAGATTGCAAATTTTCTGAATAAATTTAGTGTTATGAATAAATTCTGGTGTGGGTATTTCGATAAATTGTATGAATTCATGCGGGATAATGAAGGGTCTTGTTTCTTCATCATTGAAGGTCTTCATGATGGGACAGAATATATACATTTGGGTAACTGGGTCGTAGTTGCGGAGGATGCCGTGGAGGTTAGTATTTTTAATGCAATATATAAAATTAAGAAAGAATGGTGACGTGTATTTCGAGTTAATAAACTGAAAACGGTGATGGGGTTGGCGTGATGGTGTGTGTAAATCAAAATGGTTTTGTATAAAACGATAGTATTTGTAAGTGTGCGTTTGTTTAGTGCGTAACATTATATCGTGGGAACAGTGCAAATCGCGTTCCTGTGGTGAAAGAAAGTGAAAGGTTAGTGAAAATAAATCAAATTTTTCATAGAAGCTTTCATATGCTTGTATGTCAACTAGTGCTTCTGAAATTATATTATCGTGCTTTTCATCAAAAATATTCAGTGTAAATAGGTATGTTGTTTTAATTAAAAAATTTTCGGTTAGTTGCGGTTTTGCAAAGCGGTCTTCGTCTAAAAATTGATCTTGGGTAGGACGGATGATATTATGATCGTAGTATTCAATTGAGTAATCGTTAGCTCGGGGTGCGGTAAATGTTTTTATTATTTTTTTATATCCAACGTATGTAAATTGTCGAGGTGTTAATGATGTGGTGTGTCTATATAGTATATTTTTGTTTCTCTCAATATTTTCATTAGTATTAGTGAAAGGTAGATAAAGGGGGCTAGTATAGTTGTAGTAAGCTGTCCAATGAAGTATTGGCATTAAAAGGCGCTCATCAACAAAATTTCGTGTTTCATTAGTAGTGGTAGAAGTATTTAAGGTATATTGTGGAAATGAGGGTAGGGTTATTGAAGGTAATTTTTTGTGTTTGTGTGATCTGGTTGCTTGATATATTCTCTGGCTGTTCCGGGTCTGCTTGTAAATGATGATAGATGATGTACTGTAAGAGTGTGGGGGTATGTTAATTGTTGTTTTAGAGTTGTCTTCGGAAATTTGAATGTTATCTGGGGAGTTATTATGCGATCTGTCGGAATTAAATGGAGAATAGGTTGGGGTTACTTGAGAAACGTAAGAAGGAGTGGAAAGGGATGGGAGTGGATGACTGGTTTGGAGGGAGATGATTCGGAGTCTGCGACTTCGTCGGGAGTTTCTACATCGGAGTTGTTAACTTGTGAGATGGTATGATGAACTGAAATCTCTGAGTTAGTATCAGAATTCATGTTTGATGGTATATTATTAACTGGAGAATCGGGTGGCGGGAAAGCAAAAAGTGGGATAATTGGGATTTGAGTTTGGAGGTTGGCTGGGTGGGATGATTTTTTTGAGACTGAAAAATGGTGGTATGAGGTTGTTCGATAATTTGTTCATATGTATTATCATTTTGTGAATGATGTGTCACTATGTGTTGAATGGGACTTTGTGTTGTATTTGGTCTGAAATTTGGATTATTTGTGATTGCTAGGTTTCGAAAGTTTCGGGGAACTAATGATAATGGATGGTTTTGTGGTAGGGCTGGTATCTGTGGTGCTGTAGATGTTGTATCTACATTATTATGTTCTTCGTCATATGTGTTTGGTCTTGTGGATACTTTTGTTTTATATTCTTTTATTTGTGCATCTAGAAGTATTTTATTGATTGATGATGAGAAAATTCCAAAAAGTCCTGCAAGTAATATACGTGCTACACTTGCTTGGAGGTTTACTTGTGTGTGTATAGCGCATGTGTTTTAGATTTCTTTTAACAGTGAGAAAAGAAATCCTATAAATTAAACATAGCGTATAAGGTAGTTAATCGTTCTAATATATAGTAATATATAGAAAAGCGAGGAGTTCGTTTTTGATGCTTACAAAACTAAAATTAGGTTTTGTGAGATATCCTGTGGTAATCTTTAATATCCTTAAAATATCCGCTGTAGTCTTGTGTATAAATGTCTGCAAATCCTGCGGTTTTGGCAAGTTTTCTTAAACTCTGGTCGATCGATTGTCGTTGTATTGTGTCCATTTGTGTTAGTAATTCTTGAAATTGTTCTGTTCTAATGTGATTTTGTATATCAGATTTAGAATATATTCCATTTGATTGTAAATCATTATTTGGGTTACCAGCGATAGCTCGGATAATTTCTGGTGAAAACTTTTTTAGTGGTTGCATTAATGTAGGATACGTTGTAAGTAGGTAGTATTTATCTTCGTCAGGGTTTAATTGTACGACATTGTGGCTTTTTTCTGATCCACATGGGACTGCGGTATCCCAAAAATATGTTCGTCTTGAAAGTGTATCGACAAAATGTTTTTTTTTCTGTAGAATATGGGGATTCTTTTTTAACAATGTTTATCTTCAAAAACATATAATGGTGATACTTTTTGGGTGCAAGTATAAAACCATAAAATGTTTTCTTCGTAATCAAGGAAGTTTGATCTTTTTCCTGATAATAAATATCCTGCGTAGGGTATTTTTAATACTGCTAATGCGAGTGATTGTATGATTTGTGATCTTTCTAATTCGCATAGTTGATGAAGTCTTTCTAATTCAGAAAGTGACATTTCTTGGAAAATTCTACTAATTGTGTAGTCTAATTTCCTATCTAAGTGAAAATCATATTGCATATTACCAAAGTAGGTGCCATTCATTAGTGATAATTCTTGTAAACGTGTGCTTAAACTATCGTATGGTGTTAGCTTTCCACCAGGGTTACCTGTGCTTTTATAGAGGTTCACTCGGACGTATGATGTGCCTTCGTTAAAAGGGTGATTTGTTGCGTAAGGGTCGAGTTTTATTTTTCCAGTGGTCATGTCGAAACTTTTTTCGTATTCAACAAGTATTTCAGAGTTTTTTGTTTTATAAACTGGATTGCGATATTTACGTGCAAATTCTGTTTCGTGATAGATTTGAAAACGTGTCAATTTATTTTACATATCATGAATATTTTTGAAATCAGTGCTTCGTTTGTGAGACGGATTCACTTGTTTGTATGGAATTGATTCAATAAAATAATTTTCATGAAATTTTATCATTCGAGCGTGTTTTTTGCTACTTGAGATGTTGTGCATGTATCTTCGGGAAACCAAACAATTGTTGCTCGGGTCCTTGTTGTAGGATACGTTGATCATTTTTGCAAGGCAATCTAATTCCTTGATAGATCATTGTGTTATCAGTTAAATCTTGTGTGAGTTGTATTTTTTCAAGTTGTATTTTCCAATCAAAAAACAGTATTTCTTGATATCCTTTATTTTTGTGTCTGCTTTGCAGTTTGAGGGATTCATTATTCCAATGTGTGGTATCCAGTGTTTATCGTGTATATCATAAGTTAATCGACCGTGTGCGCCATTATATGGGTATTTTTCGTCTAATTGAACATGTCCTTGATATCGTTCAAGTTCTGCTTGATAAACAGAATCGGCAAAGACTTGAAAATTTACTGTTTTACTGTCTGTGTTTTTTTTATTTCTTGTTAGATTAAGTCTGAGTATTTCGTTTTTACAATCGTCGGAGTTTAGATGTAAAAGTCTTTCTATGTTACTCTGGTAAAATGATTCGTGATAAAGTCGGTTTTTATTTCCGTTGGAAACTTGTAAACAATGTACTTTCTTTTCGGAAAAAGTTGCTGAAAACTTATATCATGTGACTGTTGTTGCTGGGGCTTTGGAATACAATGTTGCTAATACATTTGTAGTTTCTATAGCTTCTGGTTCTGTTTCGCATTGTGTTACTTGATTTATTGCATACTTGTGTAGTGTTTTTTGTTCGTTTTCTTCACAATCATAGTGTGTTACTAATAAATCCTGAGGTCTTGTGCGAGGAGATGGATTTGTGTTTTGATCGGAAAATATTAGAAAAAGGATGTGTTGAATTGTTAATATTTTTAGAATATACATGTGTATGATAATCTGGTGTATGGGTTATAAAATGTTATGTATCCAGTTGTGTTTTTTGTATATCTATCGTATTTATATATTACTTCAGTTGTTATAAATGGTGGTGGTAGCGAATGAGCTGTTATATTTGGTGGACTTAATGGATAGGAATGTTTTACAATATTATTAAGTTTGACTGTTATTTTAAAATTAATTGAAGACTGTTTTGTTGGAGTATTTGAACGTTATGTTGTCGAATATTTTCGTGGATATCTTGTCTATATTGTAATCTATTGAGTGCCCAACTGTGGAGTCAATAGCTCTCGTGATGTTGTCTGAATAGTGGGGGAGGTGCTACGAATGTGTTCCAATTTAATCGTAGGGGTATATTCGTTGATTGTTCTCTGTATCGAGCGTCGAGGTTATTTGGAAAAATTAGGGGGGAAAATGATGGTGATATTTGACTTATTGATGGTGTCGAGGGGAGTGATAATGTTTCTGGTAGGGATGATAATGTTGTATCTGGGGAAATATCTATTGGATCCTTTACTAAGTTTGGTTCTCCTTGTGAGTAAGGTTGTGTTGTCCAATATGCTAGTCGTTCGGTGGTGTTGGAGGGGTTAAAAGGATTTTTACGGATTTGTTCGGATTTTGGTGTTGAACCTAGATAGTCTGAAGGGAGATTTGGTGTGTTTTGTTGTGAAGTGAGCGTATGAGTGTTTGGTAATGTAATTCTGAGCTTGATGGTGTTGGGGTATGAGGTATGCTAAAAGTAACTCTGGGAGTTCGAAAATTTCTATTTCGTCTTGGGTGTATAATTTGTCTATTGACTTCAACTGTATTTTGATTTGACTAATAGGTCTTATTCGATTTAAATCTTGTGGTAATGTGGGATACAAATTAAATGTTGATTCACTTAGAGATGCTTGTCGCTGAACCGGTTCTAGTGGTTCGAATAAGCGGGCGTGTCGTTCTTCGAAAGTGTACGGGTTATCTTGAAAAGAAATGCGTGTGGATGTTTGGGGGTTTTGGGTAGTTGTAGGTATGGTTGGGTTTTCTTGGGAAGATGTCGGTGAAGACTGTTTTGGTGGTGGTTGGTTAGCAATTTTGGTTGGTTAGCAATGTGTCCGATTAATCTGTTTCTTAGTGGGAAGATTTATGTTTATTGTAATATTCTTCGATGAAAAGAATTAAAAGAATTATTGCAAAGGCGAATGTGACTATTGCCTTTTTTATACATTTGCACATTGTTATAATTAGGGATGATAAAAATGTGATGAAAATTACGAATAGTAAAAAAGTATCTGTTCTAAATGCAAAAAATTTTTAAAACAATTATTAGGGCTTCAAAATTTTCAATAAATAATATTAGCAAAAGTTTAAATAGAATGAAAAATTTTATGAAAAGGTTTATGATCATATTTCTTAAAGTATCGACCTGTAAAGAGAGAAGCATTTAAGAAATGATTCGTTCGTCGAGTTTTTTTTGAACTTCTGGGGCGAAATTCAAGTGCGGTCGGATTAATTATTGATTTTTGACAAGTGGGTCGAGCTTTGTGAAAAATTGTTGGAGGCTAATTTCATGGTGCTCGGGAGGTCTTCTTTGCTTTGTTTTTATTTGTTGGGTAATCTGTTTTTTTTTTTTTGAAATATTTGTACTTTAGGCTAATTGATTATGGTCCTTTTCTACTTTGGCTAATTTGCCATTTTTGGTTGGAGGGTTTTTGAGGTCTAAGTTGGCAAAATATTAGTGATCTTTGCATTATTTGATAGGGGAGGGTTGTAATATTATGGTGATGTTTATTTTAGTTGTCAAGTTTTAGCAAGTTGCTTGTTTTTGACCTGGAGGTTGTAAAGATATAGTTATAGATATGCCTGAAGATTAATATCTATCGGCTGGAAGGTTTGTGTTAAAGATATTGAAGGTGACGGATTTGAGTGAATCCTATTGGCTGAATTTGAACTAGAATTTTTGCGTATGTTTCAGCATGTTATCTTGAAAATTTGAAAGTTTAAAATGATTTAGAGGTGTACAAATTATTGATTTTAAAATTAAAATTGTTTTTTAAATTCAATTTTCTTTAAAATTTTAGATTGTGGGATGAATGTTTTGTAATTTTTACGTGGTTGATTTCTAGGTCGTGATGATTCTCTGTGTTCTGATTTTTCTATTTGTTCTTTCTTTTTGAGATATTTTTGGGTCTGGTGTTTTTATATTTTGATGAGTTGTGTTTTGTTTTTGATTTTGTTTATGATGAATGTCGTCATGTACATTTGTTTCTTGTTCTGTATATGTATTGTTTTGAATAACTTTTAAACTTGTAAAAGAATATAATTGAGTTAATTCGCGTAATACGTATTCTTTCGGGTAGTAAGGTAATAAATTGTTGCGATAATGAACAATTTCTTTTTTAGTTGAATCTGTGAGTTTGTAAGTTACTTCAGTGGGTATGGCAATTATTTGGTATGGTCCTTTTCGAAGTGGTTGTAATTTTTTGGAGATTCCTTTGTGTGTTTTAAATTTAGGTATTAAGACAATTGTTCCTATTTTTAAATCTGTGGCTGGCATAAAACGTGAATTAATTTGGCTGTTAATGTTTTGCCCCTGTAACAATTTCTTTGTTACTTTTTGGTAGATTTCATTGTGCTTTTTATCTCCATTTAAAATCCATTCGGTATGTGTGCCAGAGGCTAATTTGAGAATTTATGGGTGATGAAAATGATCTTCATCATGTGTGTGTAATAATATATTATAGCATATGAATCTTTTTTTGGTTTGCAATGACCTTGTGCGTTTTTGTGAGCATTTGCTGTGAACATATGGTGACATTCCTAAAGTTGTCGTTATTTGCAAATTGTATGATAAGGGAAATAATTTTACATCTGCTGACCATTCTGTGTATCGTGTATCATTTTAATTAATGAAACATCTAAGATATTCTTGTAATGAACGGTTCAAACCTTCGACTAAACCGTTTGTCCAAGTTGCATGAGATGTACGTGGTTTATGTTTAATGTTGTATAAGTGGCATAGTGTGATAATTTCATTATTAATAAATTCTGTACCGTTGTCTGTAACTAGGATTTCGGGTAATCCGAATTTAGCTACCCAGTGTTCGTAAAGTGTTGTGTAAGCATAATAAGCATTAGTATGTGGTGCTGGGTTGAGTGCTACAAAGTGCGTGAATGCATCAACAATGACCATAATGTAGGAATTTCCTTCAGAGGATGGTGAAACTGGTCCTTTTGTGTCGAATGAAATTCTATGGTTGAAATATAAACTTTGGACTTTAAAATCTTGTTTCTGTGCTATTTGTTTTTGATTTGGATAAGGTTTGTTCAACTGACATAATATACAATCATTGCATAAAACTTTTATCCAAATTGGGGCATTTGGAAAATGAAAATTTTGTGTGAAGTTCGATTATGTCTTTTCTGATCCTGAGTGTCCTTTTGTATTTTGTGTATGGGAGATGTTAAATGCTATCAGTATCATACGTAAGGGGAGACAGGGAACTTTAGAATCATCTAATTGATATTCTAGAAGATCTGTATTTTCATTGATCGTTGTGTTATTAAATTTTTGGAAATATCGGAGGAGTGTTTTGTTTCCTAAAATTGTGGTATCAGCTTTTGCTGGTTTTGTTTTATAATTGTGCCATGATTTGAGTTGTCTAATTACTGGGTCAAAATTTTGGTATTGTCATAAAAGTTCAAGTGTAACTTTTTCTGTTAGTGGGAGAAAAATTTTAACAATTTCTAGTTTTGATAGGGGAATTGTGTCAAGTGGGTCAAGGAGGTTAAAAACTTGATTTTGAATCATTTGTTTGTTGTCCTGATAAATTTATTTTATCGGTCAAATTTTCTTTTTCAATTAATGGAAGAGTTCTTTTTTATGCGGTTGTTGTTTTATTTTCTTTTGTTGAGAATTTTTTTTTATCCATTGTGAGTATGGAATTGGTTTAAAGGTAAATGTACCTAATAAATCAACTTCATAGTGATTATTTTGGCAATCTAGGTAGTGTGGAAATTGTTGTAGTTTTTTTATTTTTGATGATCAATGTCAGTTTTTACTGCGTATTTGCATTCTAATCGGGGTGATGTTTCATCTTTTGCGAGATAGAATTTGATATTTTTTGGTATTTCAACTGTAGTTTTTCGTGTAAGTAGTTCAGGTGGCGTATTTCTACTTAATGTATCTTGTAATGAAAGGTTTTTTTACTGCTTCCAAACTATATGTAAGTTTGGGAATTTCATTAAAAATAATTGAAATCTATAAACTCTATGATTAGGATTTGATTTTTGTGTGAAAAGAAATATAATTGGATTATGATCTGTAAATAAAACTGTTGGGTGTTTTGATCCAAGTAACAGAAGTTCGTATTCTGTAAGTGTGTATTTTGTAGCTGTACATTCTCTCATTAGAGTAAAGAGTCGTAGCTCGGCTTGCGTGAATAATCGTAAATTTGCTGATATAAGATTCATTTTATTTGTTCCACTATGTGATTGTCATAATGCTGCGCCGATGCCAAAAATTGAAGCATCGCACATTGCATAGAATGGTTGGTTTGGATCTGGAATTGTGTTTAAAATTTGTTCTGTCAAAATTTTTTTTATTTCTTCAAATCGTATTTGATGTTCAGTGGTCCATTCAAAATTAATTCGTTGTCTGAGGATGTTATAGAAATGTCTTAAGTATAATTGCATTTTGTAAACATATTTAGTTAAGAAATTCAACATTCCAAGGAATTCTTGAATTTTCTTTTTATTTGTAGGTGAAGTTTTTGAATTGCATCAATGCGTGATTTAATGGAGTGAGAGTGTTTCGTTCTATATTATGTCCTAAAAATTTAACGCGTGTTAAGAAGAAATGTGATTTATCGGGGGCTGCTTTCAGATTTTCGTTCTGATAATGATATTGTTCCAAAACTGTAAACATTTCGTCTTTAGTTTGTGATTGCATGAAAACATCATCTAAATATGTGATTGCCTATTTCTTGAGTATTAGTGGTCTAAAAATTTTACTCATGAAAGCTGAAAAAGCTGCTGGTCCTATGGATTTTCCATAGAATAATCGATTAAGTTCGTTTTGTTCATTTCCAATAACAAATTGTGTTAATCGTCGTGATTTTTCTTCTAGTGGCATTTGATTGTAAGCACTATTCATGTCCGCGATTGTGAAGTACTTACCATTTATCTTTGTTAAGATAACTTGTATTGGTTCAATGGGCCAATTACATTTTGATTCGTCAATTAGTGAATTGAGATATCTATCGTCTAAAACTATTTTTAGTGATTCACCTTTAACTAGAAATATAACAGGGTTGATGAAAGTATTACCTTTTGGTTGTTCTTCTTTTTTTACTGGTGATATATTTTCGTATTGTTCTAAAAAATCAAGTAATCTTTTTACCTTGTAGTGAAAGTGAATCGGTACTTCACTTGCTCTTTGTTTTTTGAAAACTGCATCAGGTTTTAATGGAAGGTGTAGTGATGAACAAATTTTTCCAACGTCAAAATTTGATGTTGCGTAGACTTTTGAATAATTTATCAGTTGTTTAGCTAATTTGTCAAATTCCCTTTGCGTTATTTGTGAATGTTGAAAATTAAACATTGTTAAAAATTTTAGTTGTTCTTTTGTATAATTTGTTATATTAAATGTTGGTTTAAAATATGGTGTTTTTGTGAAGTAATCTGTATTTCTTTTTTATTACTTATTATATTATTTATGGATAATTCTTCGTCGAGAATTGTTGATTGACAAATATCTAATAGTTGTAATCTATTATTTACTCGATATGCTACTTCATTTATAGGTGAAGTTGTAGCATTTGTTTCACAATATCCTAAGAATCCTAAGGGTAATTTTATTTGATATGGTGTATTATTATACACGTGTAGTTAAATAATATCGGAATTTGCGTTTTTCAAGTATTTCATGGATGAGATTGTAATTTTGAAAAATTTGTGAATGGGTTTAAATTCGAAATCTGACATGAAAAGTTGTTGTTTGTTTTGACATTTGTCATACTGATGAACTTGTTTTATTGAAAAGTTATATACGTTTACTGATAGTGGTTTCGGGTGTTTCCGTTCTTGATTATAAATGGGGTAAAGTTTTGAGAAAAATGGTTGTTGTTTGTTTAATCTTTGAAAGAATGTTAAGGCTGTGTTTTTCGTTTTTGTATATTTATCTTTGATGTGGATTTTACTATTTAAGATGTTTATTGTTGGTATATATTTAGTTATAAACGGTATGCAAATGATATATCAGTATATGCTTAATATCAGTAATATGAAGTGTTTGTTCAAAATCTTGTTTTGTTCCATTGTTCTTGTGGGAACAAGGAATGGTTGGATTTTTCCATAGTTTACTAATGTTTATCCTTGTGCTGTTGCTAATTTACTAGATGTTTCAAGAGGTGTTAAAATTGGATGCAGTGTTTTGATTTCATTCCATGTGGGAATGTTAATGATATTTGATTCTGCTCCTGAGTCGACTGAAAAATCAATTTCAAGATCTGGTGGTTGAAATTCTTTACTTCTTGGACTCTCTAAGAGAAATGGGATTGTCCAAATTTTTTCTCTCGGTTGTTCTTTTTGTATGTTTTGATAAATATGTTTTGTGTTTGAGCATTGTACTTCGTCTTTTTTATCAGGTTTAATTTTATCAGGTTTAATTTTATCAGGTTTAATTACAGTGTAAATTTCGTTTACTTCTTGTGTAATTCGCGTATTATTATTAAGGGGTCTAGTGTAATAATCATGAAGAAGTTCCAATTGATTTTCGTTTATATGTGAAATAAAGGGTTGTTCATATATGATAGGTTCATAGTCGTTTTCGACTGTTATCATGTTTACTGAGATGGTATTATCTGTATCACTTTCAGTATCTGTTGATTCACAACTATTGTGGTTTAATTGTAATTCATTTTTTTCTGTGTTATCAATACCTGGTGGGTCTGAAGTTGTTTTTTCATTTGTTTTCACTTGATTGATTTGTCTTTGATGCTTTGGTGTGTTACTTCTAGATCGATGTTTAGAATCGGGGTAACGATTTTTATTCCTATGGGGTGACTGGGAATAGTTTCTGTATCTTTTGTTGTAGCTCGAGTTTCGGTTTTGTGAATTATTTTGTGATCTGTTATGATAGTTATCTTTTGATCTTTGATTATTTGATCTATTATATGAGTTGTTTCTTGATCTGTTCTTTGGATAGTTCTGATTTCGATTGTTGGAATAACTTCTATTCCTATTGTTTGAATAGTTTCTATTTCTGTTGTATGATGAATTTCGTGATCTATTGTTGAAACAGTGTCTATTCCTTGGGTTTGAATGGGAACTAGATGCAAAAACAAATTCTGTTGTGTTTGAATTCGATCGTGAATAGTTATTTCTATTTTGGTTATTTTGGCTATTTGATCGACTATATCTATTTTGTGAGAAATTTCGTGAATTTCTTTGTGCGGGCGATCTACCTCTATAACTGGAGTTATATGCTGATTAATTTCTGGAATAATTTGAGTTGCCTGGAAGTGGTTTTCCAGAGCTATTATTACTGTGTATATTCTTGTTTGGTAGGTTTTGATCTTTTTTCATATATTGAACGAATGATTTATTTGGTTCTTTGTGCTTTTGAGGTTTATTCTGATTGTCTTGTTGTTTTTGTCTACATTCGGCAATACTGTGTCCGTATCGTCAGCAATAATTACACCATTTCTTGAAAGATGGTTTACCTTTAAAGTTTGGGTTCTTTTCATAGATGTTCAAAATTTCAGTGGTTTTTTCAATCAGGTCTATATCTGATCCTTGTATGTTATTTATATGTGTAGTATTTGTTTCGATCCGATTAACATACTGTATTTTTAGATTTTCTGTTTCTTCTAATTTCATTGTAATTTCTGCTTGTTCTAGATTATCTACTAATTTTTAAAAATCTAAATCTGGTTCTCGAATTGAGAAAGGATGAGATAATCTCTTTTTTATAGCTATTTTCCTTAATTGAGGTGTTAAGGTCATGATTAAACGTTCTGTCATTTTTGTGTTTTTGTAATCATGTGTATTGAGTGAATATGCTTTTCGAACTAGTGTTTCAATTGGAACTGCTAATTGTTTAATTGTTTCATTTGGTAATCTGCGAAGTTCGTTGCATAAAACTCTTTGATGTTGTTCGTTTCTTTCAGAATCAAACATTTTTGAAAATTCTTGTGTGAATCTTTTCCAAACTAATTTCACGTCTACAGGTAGTACTGAAAACCATTTTTGGGCTGCGCCATCTAGTGTTGTTTGTATTAACGCTGTGCGTCTATGTATCCAATTTTGATGGAGTGGCGTATTAATTGGTTCGGGTCCTATATTCAAAATTAAACTTGCTGTGACTGCATTTAGGTAATCTTCTACCGAGTATTCAGGGTATGTTCCTGTGAATACCAATAATGGTTTATTGGATGTTATTGACGATCCTCCCATTAAATATGGTTTTATTGTCATTTGGAGTGACTATGCGGCGTTGGGTATTTGCGAGAAACTTGTAAGTTGATTTTTTGTTATTTCATGTTGTTGTAGGTATATGGTAGCGGTATTTCATTTTGCATTTGAGTTGTTTGGTAAGAATGCATAGTAATTGGGTTTTGTGATTGTATAGGTTGAAAAGATTGTGCGTTAATTGAGTTTTGTATATGTATTGGTTGTTGATTCTGCATATCTGCTGGATTTTGTGGGTAAATCTTCATATTTTGGGATGGTTGAGATTGTCGCGGTCTTTGTGTGCGATATTCTTGTGTATATGGTGCAAACATGTCTGGTTGATGATAATCATCATCATCAGATGATAAGTAATTAGTGTAATAAGGTGTTTGTTGTTTATTCCTATTTTGTTGAAAAAATGGGTAATTTTCACTATAATCCTGTAGAGGGTGTGGATTATCTCGGAAATTGACTGAATTGATCGATGTATTTGGAAGATTCCAATAATGAGAACGTACGTGGTTTAAGTTTTGCATATTTTTTCGGAGGGGTTGATTTGTTTTTGACTGATTTACATAATTATAGTTGTGTTCCGCAAAACTGTTTCTTGTGAACGTTTTTCGTGTTTTTGACGTTTTTTTTTCATTGGTCTATATGTCTGATAGTCCATATGTGAATATTTTGGAGCAACCGAAGGTTTAAAGGTCGATTGTAAGGTTACTTGTGGTAGTGTTGTACTTTCTTTTTTCGGAGTTGTGAGGTTTGGACTTATTGGTGATATATTTTGTTGTGTAGTTGTCACTATTGTTTGAACTATTTCTTCTTGTATGAAGTTTGATGGTGTTTGAATATCTTGTTGTGTAAGATTTCTAGTTCTATTGAGATTTTCATGATGTATAACTGTTGAATTTAAGCTGTTCTTTTGTGCGTCAGTAAAAATGTATTATAATTTAAAGGTGTTGCATCAATTGTTAGTGGTATTATTTTTTCATAATCTTGGTGAAAAGATATTGTACCTTATTGCTTGACTTGAGATATCTGCTAGAAAATTTAAAAATACTGGATGAGACCATTCTGGGTTCCAAACGTAATCTGATTGTTTGGCAATGACATTGTCGTCATTGGTACTTTGGGGTCTAAAGGTTTTTCTTGCTTGTTCAATTAAGTTGATATTATGTATAAAATAATCAATTGTAAACCATGCTAGTATTTTTTATAAATCATGTTTAGTGTTTTATGAGACATCATTATTGGTAAAATTTTCACGGATGTACTTCTGTTCTTTCTAATATAGATAAATAACTATATTTTATTGCAAAAACTTCGTTGGTGAATATTGAGTTTGCTCTCTGTGAGTTTTGATATTGTATGCTTTTGATATATTCTATGAATACTTTTGAAAATTCTAAATCAATATCGTCTGTTTGGATAACATATTTACCATGAAGTGTTCTTGGTGTACTGATTTCTATGGTGCAGAATCCGTATTGTTGTATTAGGTTACATATGTCTTTCAAATAATGTTCTATAATTTGTCTTTTCATTTTTATATCAGGGAATTCTGATTTGCATAGACTGATTCCTGGTTCAAACAAATTTACGAGTAAATTTTTGCAAAATCGTGTTTGTCCTCTATCACTGAATGAGTTTATAACAAAGGGAAAAACTGATTCTTCGTCTGGACTTTCGTCACTTTGAGTGTTGCTCATTTTTTCGTTTGATGACTGTTAATATATAATTATCAATATGTCTAATTGGTTGATTCGAATTGTATAGATGTACTGGTTTGTGTTTATATATCTTTTTTTATTCTTCTTTTTCCTCTTTTTGATGAGTTTGAAGTTGTCTCTGAATCGGAAAAAAAATAACTGATCATGGATTGGGCAATTTTTTTTACTGATTTTTTAAATTTGTATAGTGTGTCTAGACTACGAACTTCTGATTCGGAGAATGCATTTCTTTTTTTTGAAAATCTTTTTCGTGTTATCTGTCTTTGTTTATTTATAATTTTTTTTTCTTTTTATTGTTTGTCGTTTTGTTCGAATGTATCCAACTGTTTGTGTATGCGGGGTTTTTACAAGATCGTGTTTTTGGTTATCTATTTCACAACTGTGTAATACGATTGTTTGTTTATTTCCTAAATTTTTCACGACATAAGATTTATGATGAGGGATGCAAGAAGTTATTAGTGATTTTAATTTTCCTAGACTGTTAGTCCTTACGATTTTTTGGTTATTTTAACCTGGGTCGTTTTGTTCAGGGTTGGAGAGAAAAGTAAATCGGTTCCGAAGAATGATTTTAACTTTCTCGTGGCTGGTCTAAGTTAGGGTTTTAACTTACTTAATCTTACTTAGGGGTAGTGATTGTGTTCAAGGGTTGGAGAATAGTAAATTTATCCACAAAGTTCAGGTATAATTAAAACGCAAGTTTAAGATTTATCCTGGGTCAGGAAAGAGGAGGGTTCAAGTGAAGGATGAATAACCGAAGTTCTTCACTGTTTAGCCTAATTTGAATGATTAGCGTGATTAAAAAATTTCTATTAGTCCTGGGTATTCTGGAAAGGTTGGGTAGTGAATCGACGTTTGAGGTCGTTAGATACTTTATTTATTGGATGGGGGAGAACAAAATTGTTCTATTTGATCCAAGGATTGACCTTGATAATCAGGATATAAATTTTATGGTATAAAATGGGTTTAATTTAATTATTTAGTGGAGATCCAAAGAAAGCCTTGATGATCTAGTTGAAGATTGTTAAGTTGAAATTAAATAGAGGTAAAAATTTGGATAAGCCTCTAAAGATAATTTAAATTAAATTGATAGAAAGGTTTAGTGTTCTATGATAATAGTGGTTTAATGATTGCTGTTATGTTTAGTGGGTGAGGGAGAACCAAATTGTTTTTTTTTGATCCAAGGATAAGCCTTGATGAACAGAATTTAAAATTTATAAGATAGAAAATTGATTTAGATCCAAGGAAAGCCTTGATGATCTGGTTTAAGATTAAATTAAACTAAGTTCAAAATATTTTAAATTTATTTGGTAAAAGGTTTTGATGTTTGATGATATTAGTTGATTTATGATTGCTGTTATGTTTAGGTGATGAAGCTGGAACAACAGGATGATTTATACATACTAACAATTTATTTTCATGCTGCCAATTTTTATTTTTGTTCTCAATAAATATTTTTTCAAGTAAGTTCTATATTTTACTGCAGAATTGGAGGGAACGATTTCAGATGTTTTTATCAATCGTTATTGAACAATAATAATTTTATCTAGCGCCTGAAATAATCATTGAAGATTTCCTTCAAGGATTTTATGTTTGCAATTAAAAATCTAAATTCATTGCTAGTAAGATTCTAAATTTAAAAGTTTGTGTTGGCTTTTGCCGTACAACCATGAAACTAAAAGTAGTCGTATGTCGTCTCTTGTCCGAGGTTTTTTTCCATTACCGGGTAGTTCTCGTATTGTGCGGAATAGCGGCTCTGGTCTATTGAGTCGTAAAGACATTTCAATTAAGTTATTGTCGTGTAACATTTTGAAGATGTTTTGTCTGTTTTCTATTCTATTTTTGATTAATTCTAAGCTATTTTGTTTTTTAAGGTCTTCATTCGAGACTTATGGTCGCACCAGATGAGTTATGTATTCGGTTTATAACTCATAGAGTAATTTCGGATAGGGTACACCGTCTGCTCGTCACGCTATCTTATTTTCGGCCGGATAGATTCGTGCAATTTCTTAGTCTAATACCGATCCTAATCTTACTCATATATCTACTAGTCTCAGGGTGTTTAACTGGTCTCTGCTAGGCTCAATAGAGTATACTGGCTTATTGCGGCTGCTGAAGTTCTCTTGGAGAGGTAACTATTTTGTAAGTTAAATTCAAATCTCTCTGGTGCTGAAATTACAAGTAATTTCAGCACTTACAAATAAGTGGGTTGTTAGCTAGATGGAATATGATTGGTTAATATTAATTATTTTATAGTGATAAAATATCTAATTTATCAAATAATAAAATGTAGTTTAGATCAGGTTTCAATATATTGTCTTTTTTCAAAAGTCGGAACAATAATAAACTTTCAAAGCATCGAATAGACCAAAGATTGATCCGACTATCGTAACAAAAGTAACGGAATATTTGTGCTCGTGTAGGTTTTTTTCTTCAGACAAGCTTCGACTTTTTAACTAGCCATTTTTCACGGAATTTTTTGTTTCATTCAAATGGTATAGTTGTTCTGAGCTTAAGTTTGAAAAGATATTGTTATCTGTCACCATTTTTTATAATTCGCGCTATTAATGCGTCAGCGGAGACTTAATCCGGCTTAGAACTTGTTCCAATTTGGTTGAAGAAACCTTTTTTGCCATAATTAATTTGTTAGTAGGAGCGAAATCTCTCCAATTGTACTGTATATGATGTGTGGGAAGATGATGATGGAATATCATTTTTATGTATTACCTTTATATTTCTCATGTTATTACTGCTCCATATACTTAAGAGCAGGCAGTCAAAACAATCAGAACTTCGTAGAAGAACGATTGAGTAGAATATTGAACTGCAGCTAGCTATTCGTTCAGCTACTCATGTTGCATTATTTTGGTCCGATCATCAGAAGAAACAGCAAGAATGTTGAGATGAATAAAAAGCTCGGATGTCCAGTCAAAATCTGTGAAGTCACTTTTGTACAATCATTCACTTGTACCAAGACAGTGAGTCGGTCCAAGTTGTACCAAAACTTATTTCCAACAAATCAATCAATCAAGAAACAGTAAAACCAACTGCAGCTAGCCAATTTAATCAAGCTATGCGAGTCGAAGCAGTGTGTTTTTGCTGTTTGTGGTTATGCGATGTGTTTTGGTCTGGGGTGTAAAGAAACTATGTGACTTGCTTTTCTTTCCCACGACTGGCGACCATTATCTTTCAAAGAATCACGATTCGTTTAAAGGCTTCACGACTAACGGGACTTTGATAACCAGAACGTTGTCGATTTGACGAGGGCCCACGCGTCGGAGAGAGCTAGATCTGAGTTACACAGATGATGGTACCGAACACAGTGAAATATTCGAACTTGACGGAAAAATTATATCCAAAGCCTCATTCTTCCATACGATCTGCCTTACCGAATACCCACAGAGATTCAATTAATCCGGTATCCTACAGTTTAAGATCGTGTATTTTAGTACTCAGTCGATTCACTTTTTGAAAAAAAAAAATTAAATCCATGATAAATCAACTCCAATTTCAGTACTTAGTACCGATGTTAATGCTAATACTAAAGCCCGCTTCATATACAAAAAAGTGAAGAAGATTTATATGGTTGGTGAGTTATGTACTATGTACTGTACTCATAGAGTAATTTCAGATAGGGTACACCGTCTGCTCGTCACGCTATTTTATTTTCGGCCTGACAGATTCGTGCAACTTCTTAGTCTAATACCGATCTTGATCTTACTCTTATATCTCCTAGTCTCAATAGATCTAGTGTACACCGGTTTATGCGAGTTAGTTCCAGAATGAGAACAACTGTATTCTAAGCTTAATTCAATTTGCTCTGGTGTTGAAACTACAAGTAGTTACAACACTATACAAATAAATAGCTTGTTAGTTTGATGGAGTATGGTTGGTTAGTATTTAATATTTTATAGAGATAAAATATCATAATAATAACCAATGATAAATACTAGATTAGATCTGGTTCCACCCATCCGGGGCTTAGAGAGTTTTAGTTTTCCAATATTCTTTATTGTAGTAGAGGATGGATGGTGGTGTTTTTCTTTAGAAGTTGCGAGCATATTCTTTTTTCTGGTTTGGAAGAACAGTTGCAATCACGATCGTTTCGGGAGATCGTATCATGATTCTGATCAGTTGTGATGAGTGTTGATCTGGTAGATAGGAACATTGTTATTCTCAATCTCGTCTGGGAACGGCATGTAGTTCGTCATTGGATGCAGTGCCTGGTGACTTGGATCTGTATGTATACTTGAACATCGAGATGGCCATTGTTCTGTTTGCAATGAGTTTCCTTTGCTGCGATGCCATGTCGTACTTCAAATCCATTGAGTGTAGTGATTGTAGGCAGCATGTCAGGTGGGTTTTGCCATTCCGTAGTTGGAGTTTGATTGAGTTGCCAAGCTCCTTGCTGCTCGTCTTTGACTGTATATTATCTATATATTGCATTGTAGTATTTACACATTTAAATCTTTGTTAATCTTGTTTTTTAGCCCTGATCTTGTATTAGTTTTTATTGCAAAAGCGTTATTATTTAGTTCGGTTATTTTTAAGAGCTACTCACACTTGAGTAGCTCCAGTCAAAAATAGTGTCGTGGGTGTCACAAAGCGTTGTTGTAGCACGGTGGGTGAGGCCGGCTATAGAGCATGCTCAGGACGTCCTCTTCTGGTGGGTTAGGACAGAAGTGAGGATATAATTTCGTGCTCTCTTTTTGGAGGGTCCTGTTTTAGTTCAACCTTTCATGCTAATTTTTATCATTTTTGTTTTCTTTTGTTTTCATAGTTATGTCTTTTTCTCAAAAATCAAATTGTTTGATTTGAGTTTGTCTTTCGACTTTTTGGTGTTTTGTTTTTTTTGTGTTCAGACTCAAAAGTATTCACCGAAAGAATAATTTATCTAGTTCTAAGCTGGTGTCAATCCAGTTTGGGTACCGTGAGTTTTCTTTTCTTGGTCATGCTGTTAGGTTGTGGTTTATGGTGTTTAGTAAGCTTGCGTTGGTTAGTTTGTATTATTATATAATTTCTTTCCAACCGGGTTAAGGGAAAGTTTGAAACGTGTTAAAGTTTGTTAGAGTTGTTATCAGTGAAAGTTGATATATAAATTCCTTATTTTAAACAATTCTTTGTGGGCGAGCAATGTGAATTGGTATAAAATTTATGGGCGAGAGTATACAAAGAAGCGTCTGTAAAAAGGTTTGTACTGCTATTTGCAATTTTTGAACAAATTTTATTAATTTACTACTTGAAAATTATGAAGTGTACTGCTTGATTTGGGGGTTGAAATTATTAATTTATTTTCAATTGTATGAATATTTACTGCTTTGGGGAAAAGAATTTATATATTAAGTTACTGCTCTGCACGGGAAAATTTTATTGCTTCAAATATTAGATAGGTTATTAGAAATTTATGAATTGATAAAAAATTTCTGTTTTTTATTTTGCTTTTTGTTTTGTAGATGATTGATGATTGTGCCTATGAAGAAAAAGGAAATCATTGAACAAAAATGATAAGTGTTGTTTGAATTTATTAGTGAAAGATTGATATTGAATTCATATTACCTAATCGTCGGTGATGAAGCCATGGGGGAAAACATCGTGGATGATATCAGATGAGGATAGTAGTTTAGCTAGCAATCGATTGATGTGTTTAGTTTGCAGAAGTGGCCAAAGCAGTTCGAGTGCTTTAATGATGTTGTGCTCATCAGTGTTAGATGATTGTTCATACGGTGTGTTTTGAAGAAGATTATATAATTTGTGATTATAGCCAGTGTTATATTTAAATTCTAGGATTGAGACTTCAACGGGCTGGAGGAATTCGTGAGGGATAATTAGTGGGCGGGATTCGTCTACATTTAGAAGTTTAGTTAGGTGACAGAAGATATACATCTGGGTGATGGGATCATAATTTCGGAGAGTGCCTTGTAAGTTAGTGTCTTTAATACAATAGGTGAAGTTAAGAAAAAATGGTGATGTGTATTTAGAAATACTATACTGATATCGGTGGCGAGGTTGTCGTGCTGGTTTATTGAGGGTGTAATGGTGTTGAATGAATTTGTAGTAATCGTATGTATGTGTTTGTTTAGTTCTTAACATGACTTAGTGTGAACAGTGCAAATCACGTTCTTTGGGCGTGAGGAAATGAAACTTAGTGAAAAGTGGTCAAGTTTGTTAAGGTATGAATCATAAGCATAAAAATTTCGTATTGCTGCTGAGATAACTTGTCACTTTTTTAATTTAAGATGTTGAGAGTGAAGTTGTATGGGTTCTTGATGAAAAAATTTTCAGTTAGTTGGAGGTTAGCAAATGGGTCGTTATTTAGAAAGAGGTCTTCATTAGGTCGAATGATGTTATGGTCGTAATAATCTATAGAATAATCATTAGCTTTTGGTGCTGTGAATTTGGTTAGTGGTTGTCTGTAGCCTATTTGTGTAAATTGTTTTGGAGTTAGTGCTGTTGTTAAGAGATAGAGTTAGGTAATAATAATTATAAGGGGTGTTATATAGTGGTAGTGATAGTGGGTTAGTAAAGTGGTAATAGGTTGTCCATGTAAGTGTAGGGTGTAAAACATGTTCGTAAACATAATTGGGTTTTTCATCATTGGGGTCTGAATGGAAGTACGTATGTTGAGGGAAGAAAGGCAATCCGATTTGAAGGAAATCTTTAGTATTAGTATGAAGTGGGTGCTTGACAAATGTGGTGGATGTTCCTGAGTTAGATGGGAATGGGGTATTTGGGATTTTTCTGGGGATTTTTTAAGGTTCTGTAAGCGCTGTTGGTACTAGGTGAATGGGTTGATGAGGGAGTCGGGTTTTGTGAAGGTTTATAACTTGAAGAGGGGGTTGGGGTTGATGGGTTGGATGATGTTATAGATTGTGAGAGTTGGTGAATGGTTAGTGTTTGAGGGTGTTGTACTTGTTGTTGTAGTGTTATTAAGTTATCAAGTTCATGTGATATTTGTGTGTTATCTTGGTCGTTGTTATCGGAAGGCTCACCGGTTAAACGGGAATATGTGGGTGTAACATATGAAATGGGAGAGGGAGGGGAGAGGGTTCAATTTTGATTTGGAAATGAATGGGTTGAAAGGGAGGTTGGGGAAATGTTGATGGACTGGGTTCACAGTTGTCAAATTTGTCGGGTGTTTTAATATCGGAGTTGTTGAATTGGGAGATAGTGTTATATAATGTGGTGTTGGAATTATTCTCTGATTCCATGCTGGATGAAGTGTTATGATGAGGTGACTGAGGTGGGGGAAAGCAAAAAGTGGGATGATGAGGAGATTGTTCTGGAGGTTGGCTGGGTGGGAAAATGATGGATGGAGGGATCCAACTTGGCTGTTCTGAGAATGAAAATTAGTGATATGTGGTTGTTCTATACTTTGATTGTATGTGTCTTCCATGTTCGGTTGTTGGGTTATTATATGTTGAATTGGGCTTTGTGGATAATTTGATCTTGAAGTTATGAGATCTGTTAGGGCGATGTTTCTGAAATTTGGTGGTACAAGAGATAGAGGGTAGTTCTGGTTGAGGTTTTGCAATTGTGGTGTTGTCGGTGTTGTATTTGGATCGTTCCGTGATTCGTCATACGTGTTTGGTGTTGTTGATAGTTTGCTATTATATTCTTTTATTTGAGCGTCCAAAAGAGTTTTATTGATTGATGTTGAGAATATTCCAAAAAATCCTGCAAAAAATATGCGTGCTACGCTTGCTTGTCTTTTTACTTGTGTGTGTATAGCGCATAAATTGTAGATTCCTTTTAAGAGAGAGAAAAGAAACTCAAGAAAATAAACATTGCGTATAATATAGTCAATCTTTCTAAGATGTAATAGGAACATCCTAGAAAGGCAAGAAGTTCGTTTTTTAGATTCACAAAACTAAAATTATTTATTGGTGATATATCTTATGGTCTGTTTTTTTCGCCATTTTTGTAAATGTTATCTTTTATATCTTTAAAAAATCTGCTATAGTCTTCTGCGTATATGTGTGAAAAGCCTGCTGTTTCTGCAAGTTTGCGTAGGTTTTGATCTATTGTTGTGTTCAAATGTGATGTTGGATGTCGGATTTAGACTATATACCAATTGATTATAAATCAATATTAGGGTTACGTGCAATAGCTTTAATGGTTTCTGGTGAAAAGTTTTTGAGTGGTTGCATTAGTGTAGGATAATGTGTGAGAAGATAGTATTTATCTTCGTCAGGCTTTAATTGTACTACATTGTGGCTGTTTTCTGATCCACTTGGGACTGCTGTATCCCAAAAATCAGTTCTGCGAGAGAGTCTATCAACAAAATGTACTTCGTTTTTTAGAATATTGGGATTGTTTTAAAACATCTTTTATCTTCAAAAACAAATAAAGGTGATACTTTTTTGGTACAAGTGTAATATCATAATATGTTTCCTTCGTAATCAAAAAAATTTGATCCGTTTCCTGATAATAAATATCCTGCATAAGGGATTTTAAGTACTGCTAGTGCAAGTGATTGTAAAATCTGCGTGCGTTCAAGTTCGCATAATTGATTGAGTGTTTCAAGCTCTGTCAAAGACATTTCTTGAAAAAATCTACTTATTGTGTGGTCCAATTTGATATCTAAGTGTATGTCATAGTGGGTTGCGCCAAAATGAGTGTTGTTCATAAGTAATAGTTCTTGTGAACGTGTACTGTCTGTGTCTTGTGGTTTTAATTTTCCACCAATTCATCCTGTGTTCTTTTGAAATTTCACTGGGACATATGAGTTTTCGTCAGTGGTTGTGTGAGATGCAGCCATTGGATGTATTATTAATTTTCAAGTGTATGTTCGTCTTCGTTTTCGACAAGAAGTTCTGAATATTGTGTTTTGCAAAGTGGTTTGGTGTAATTACCTGCTAGTTCAATTTCTGGGTATTTTTGGAAACGTGTCATTTTATTTTTTTTATTATGGAAGTTTCTAAGTTTATAATAAATTGATCAGGGCTTACATCATCAAACGGGATTGATTCAATGAAGTATTTTTGGTGAAATTTTATCATTCTAGCGTGTATTTTTGCTACTTGAAATGTGGTACAGCTATCTTCGGGGAACCAAACGATTGATGCTTGTGTGCATGTAGTAGGATCGCAAAATCCTTGGTCGTTTTTGCAAGGGCGTCTGATTCCTTGGTAAAATATAGTGTCATCTTTTAAATCACGTGTTAGTTGTACTTTTTCAAGTTGTATTTTCCAATCAAAAAACATTATTTCTTGGTATCCACTATTTTTTGTATCTGCTTTACAATTTGAGAAGTTGTTCATTCCATTGTGTGGTATCCAGTTTTTTATCATGGAGATCGTAAGTTAGTCTTCCATGTGCTCCGTGAATTGGGAATTTGTTATCTAATCTTAAATGAACTTGGTATTTTTCAAGTTCAGCTTGATGTGCGGAGTCTGGAAAAATTTGGAAGTTTTCTAGTTTTCTTTTTTTGCCTTTATTTGATGTGATTTTTGATCTTTCTAGTTCGTTTTTGCCATCGCCAGGGCTGAGGTGCAATAGTCTATTGATGTTACTTTTGTAGAAAGATTCATGGTCTAATCTGTTTTTGTTTCCATTTGAAACTTGGGAACAATGTACTTTCTTTTCTGAAAATTTTGCTGTGATTTTTTATCCTGTTAGTGTTGTAGCTCGTGCTTTTGAGTATTGTGATGCTATCAACTTTGTTGTTTCGATTGATTGTGGTTCGGATTCACAATGAGTGACTTGGTTTATTGCATTTTTGTGTAATGTTTTTGTTCATTTTCTTCACATTCATAGCGTGTGACTAGCAAATCTTGGGGTCTTGTGCGGGGGGAAGAATTGTTGTGATCTGGTTTTAAAAAAATGAAAAAGAAAAGAGTCTGAAAAATAAGTATCTTTAAAAGATACTTGCGTACGATAGTCCTGAATATGGATTACAAAAAGTGATATATCCAATTGTCTTTTTTGTGTATCTATTGAGTTTGAAGATTATTTCTGTGGTATAAACGGAGGAGGTAAAGATTGAGCTGTTATATTTGGAGGGGCTAAGAGTAAGGGATGATGAATGCTATAATTTAATTTTACTGTGATTTCAATTTTTAGCGTCAAGTTGTCTTGGGTAAGTATTTGTTTATTATGGACATGAATATCTTTGTGAATGTCTTGTCGGTATTCTAATCTGTTCAGTGACCATTTGTGTAATCTGTGACTTTCGTGATTTTGTGCAATTGAGGCAGGGGGTGCTACGAATGTATTCCAATCTAATCGAATTTTTATGTTATTTGTTGATTTTTCTCCATATCTGGCGTCGAGATTTGTAGGAAAGTATGAAGGGAAAGGGGTTTGTGAAATTGGAGTTAAATAAGGGGTTGAAGGAAGTGAGAGAGTTTCAGATAGTGATAAAGAGGTGTCAGATGAAACGTTTATTGGATCATTCACTAAGTTTGCTTCGCTCTGAGGAAAAATATGTGTCCCCAATAAGGGAGTTGTTCTGTATTGTTTGGGGGATTAAAAGGTTTTTCTCTGATTTGTTCAGATGTAGGAGTGGAACCTAAATTATTTGATGGGATATTTGATGTATGTTGTTGTGATGGGGTCTGTGGGGTACTTTGAGTTGTACTGCTAGAAAGATTCAAAGGATTTTTTTTTGGTGAATGAGGTGTGATGAATTGAACTCTGGGGTTTTGCAAGTTTCTATCTCGTCTTGGATGAATGATTTGTCGTTTTATTTCTAGTGTGTTTTGAATCTGACTTTGATGTCTTGCAATATTAAGATCTTGTTGGCGAGGGGGATATATATTATATACTGGTACGTACTGTGGATCGCTCAGTGATTCTTGGCGAAGTACTGGCTCTAGTGGTTCGGAAAATCGTGCGTGTCTTTCTTCAAATGTTTATGGATTGTCTTGACAAGAGATGCGTGTTGATGATTGAAGATTATTTGTTTGTGTATTTGTTGGTGTTGTTGGAGGTTCTTGGGACGTTGTTGGTGGGGACTGATGTGGGGGTTGTTGATTAGCAGTTTTGGAAAAAATTTCGAAAATTATTTATTTAAGAAGAAATTTTATGTTTATTGTAATATTCTGAATGAAAAGCTTTAAAAGTACTGTTGCTAATGCGAAGGTTAGAATAGCCTTTTTTATACATTTGCATATTGTCATTAAGAGGGATGTCAAAAATGTGGGAAATATTATAAGCAGAAGAAAAACTTCTGTTCTACTGACTAGACGTTTGAACATTTAGCTAGTGATTTGAAATATCGTATCTGAAGAGGTGGTCAATGATTTTGGAGAAGTTTACGTAGATTTGGGTTAGGGAATAAAAAGTGATGAGAAAGTTGCATAAAATTATCAGAGTGAGGATGAAAAATTTTAAAATATCGGATATGAAA
This sequence comes from Symsagittifera roscoffensis, assembly GCF_963678635.1. Lineage (NCBI taxonomy): Eukaryota > Metazoa > Xenacoelomorpha > Acoela > Convolutidae > Symsagittifera > Symsagittifera roscoffensis. The sequence continues at coordinate 34,598,827 of NC_087068.1, forward strand.
ACTACGGAAAAACTATCGGAAAAAAAAAGTTTGAAAAAATTTGAAAAAATTGAAAAAAGATTTGAAAGTATGCTATGAACCTGTGAACTGTTTGAGAAAAAAGCGTTTGAAGAAGTGATTCCTTACTCAAATTTTTTTTAATTTTTCGAGGCAAAATTGAAGTGTGGTCGGTTTATTTATTGATTTTTTGACAAGTGGGTTGGAGTTCGGCAATTTTTGAGAAGGGGAAGTTTGGAGGGCTACCAAGTGTCTTCTTACTTTTGTTGTTATTCATTGGATGTTGGGGGTATCTGAGACATATTTGTACTTTAGGCTAAGTAATCATGTTCATTTTGTTCTTTAGGCTATTTAATTTTTTTGCCTGAGAGATTTTTGAGGTCTAAATTGGGACAATATTGTTGATCTTTGTACTAATTATTAGAGGAGGGTTGTAATATTTAAACTTTGTTTCCTTCAGGTGTCAATGTTTAGTGGTTTGCTTATTTTTGTCCTGGAGGTCTTTTAGTTATAGTTAGAGATTGACTTGAAAGTGGTTATTTGACGGGTAGAGAAGTCGTGTTAAAAATGAGGTGATGATTCGTAGAAGCTTCTGATTGGCTGAATTTGAACTAGTTTGTTCAAGTGCTTTTTGAGCTTGAAAATTGAAAAAATGTTCGTTCCATGAAAATATCTTCAAGAGGTGAAAATGTAAATTAAATTAAGGTGGTTTTTGAAATTCAACTTTCTCAAATATTTTAGATTGTGGGATGAATGTTTTGTAATCTTTTCGTGGCTGAATACGGACTCGCCATGATTGTCTACGTGGAGATTTTTCTTTTTGATCTTGTGGTATAATTTTTTCTTCCAATTTTCAATTTTTTCTCTCTGAGTGAGGTATCTTTTTGTTGTTTACGTGTTTTGAGATCTGTTTGGGAGGTTCTCTGTCCTTTTTATCTAATGGTTTTTGGAAGGGCTGCATATCAGAGCTTTGATTTTGACTTTGCTCTGAGCTATTTTGAATAACTTTAAGTCCTGTAAAAGAGTATAATTGAGTAATTTCTCGAAGCGCGTACTCTTTCGGGTAATACGGTAAAAGATTGTTTCGATGTTGAACAATTTCTTTTCTGTTTAAGTCTGTAAGTTTGTATGTTACATCAGTGGGTTTATCAATTATTTAGATCTGTTGATCATTCAGTATATCGTTTGTCATTTCCGTTGATGATACGCCTAAGATATTTGGTTTGAGTACGGTTTGTTTAATTGACGTGTCATGCAATCGTTGCATAATACTTTTATCCAAATTGGTGCATTTGGGAAAAAAAGTTTTTGTATAAAGTTTGAGTATGTTTTTTCTGCTCCTGAGTGTCCTTTGGTGTGTAAAGAGTAGGAAATCTGGAAAATTATACGCAAAATACTTAAGAGTAAGCAGGTCACTTCGATATCAGTTGCTAGGTATTCTAGGATCTCTGTGTTTTCATTGATAGTGGTGTTGTTAAATTTTCTGAAATATCTATGAAGGGTGTTGTTTCCTAGTATGGCAGTATCGGCTTTAAGTGGCCTGGTTTTATACTTGTGCCAAGATTTTAGTTGTCTCATGACTGGATAAAGGTTTTGATGTTTTTGTAACAATTCGAGTGCTATTTTTTCTGTCATTGGTATAAAAGTGTTTTCAATTTCTATTTTTGATAGAGGTATTGTATCTAGTGGGTCATAAAGGTTAATAACATGGTTGATTGTATATTTTTAATCATTATTTTGTTGGGTCTGATAAATTGATTTTATCCGTGAGATTTTTTTTCTATTAAAGGGAATAGATCTTTTTTATATAGTTTTTGTTTGACTGTTTTTTGATGTGTGTTGTTTTTTATCCATAGGAGCTTTGGTATCGGTTTGAATGTATATTTCCTAAAAAATCTATTTCGTTATGATTATTTTGACAATATATGTATTGTGGAAAATGTTGTACAATATTTATTTGTGATTGGTCTAGATCAGTTTTTACTGCATAATTTTATTGTAATCTTGGTGATGTTTCATCTTTTGCAAGGAAAAGTTTTATATTTTGGTGGTATTTCAACTGTTGTTTTTCGTGTTATTAATTCAAGTGGTGTGTTTCTACTGAGAGTATCGGGTATTGCGAGGTTTTTTCCTGCTGTTCAAACTATATGCATGTTTGGAAATTTCACTAAAATTAGTTGAAATCTGTTAACTGTATGATTTGGGTTTGATTTTTGTGTAAGAAGAAAGATTATTGGTTTATGATCTGCAAATAGAACTGTTGGTTATTTAGATCCAAGTATCAAGAATTCATCTTCTGTAATGTATATTTTATGGATGTGCATTCTTTCATAAGTGTAGAGAGTCTAAGTTCAGCTTGTGTGAATAGCCCAGAGTTTGCTGAAATGAGGTTCATTTTATTCGTTCCATTGTGAGATTGTAATAATGCTGCGCCGATGCCAAAGTTTGAGGCGTCGCACATGGCATAGAATGGTTGATTGAGATCTTGAATTTTGTTTGATAATTGTTCAGTGAGAAAAGTTTTTATTTCTTCAAAGCGTTTTTGGTGTTCTGTTGTCCAAAGAAAAGTTATTTTGTTGTCTAAGGATGTTATAGAATGATCTAAAGTATAATTGCTTTTTGTATACGTATTTACTTAAGAAATATAAAATTCTTGTGTTTTTTTATTTGAAGGTGCTGGGAGTTTTCGGATTGCATCTATGCGAGATTTTAACGGAGTTATAGTGTTTCTTTCTATAATATGCCCAAGGAATTTTACTCGCGTTAGAAAAAAGTGTGATTTATCTGTGGCTGCTTTCATGTTTTCTTGTAGTAATAATTGATGATATTTTTCGTTGTTTGTTTATGACTGCATAAAAACATCGTCAAAATCTGTGATTGCAATTTTATTGAGTTTAAGTGGTCTAAACATTTCAATCAAACCAAGCTTAAAATGCTGCTGGTTCATGGAAATTCCGTAGAATAATATTTTGAATTCGTATTGTTGATTTCCAATAACGAAATGTGTTAATCGTCGCGATTGTTCATCTAGTGCTATTTGGTTATATGCACTATTCGTGTCTGCTGTTCTGGAGTATTTAACGTTTATTTTTGTGAGAATTACTTGAATTGGTTCAATAGGTCAATTACATTTAGATTCATCAATTAGTGAATTGAGATATCTTGCATCTAGAACAATTTCTAAAGATTCTTCTTTTGCTAAGTGATAACGGGGTTTATGAATGTGTTACCCTTTGGCTGTCCTCTTTATTTACTGGAGAGATGATTTCATTTTGTTGTAGTATTTCAAGTATTTGGTTAAGTTTATCTTGCAAGTGAATTAGGACTTTTACCTGCTCGTTGTTTTCTGAAAACTGCGTCAAGATTTAGGGGATAAATTTAATGGCGAATTTACTTTTCCAACATCAAATTTTGATGTTGCGTAAACTTTTGTTTATTTTAATAATATGTCAGCTAATTGTTTGAATTCTTTTTGTGTTGTCTGAGAGCGTTGAAAATTAAACATTGTTAGAAATTTTTGTTGTTCTTCCGTGTATTTTGACCTTTGAAATGTCGGTTTAAAATAGGGGGTCTTTGTGAAATAATCGGTATTTCGTTTTTCGTTGCTTAAAGTATTATAAATTGTCAATTCTTTGACAATTCTTTGATTGACGTAAATCTAATAGTTGTAAAACATTATTTACTCTATACGCTGTTTCTTTTGTGGGGGAAATTGTTGCGTTAGTTTCAAAATAACTTAGGAGTCCTAGAGGTAAGGTTATTTTACATGGAAAATTGTTATAGATGTGTAAAGAAATCATATCGGAGTTTGAGTCTTTCATGTATTTGATAGTTGAAGTTGTTATTCGAAAAATTTTTTGAATTGGTCTGAATTCAAGGTCAGACATAAAGAATTGCTGTTTATTTTGTTCTTTATCATATTGGTGAACTTGTTAAATTGAAAATTTATGTACATTTACCGGTTGGTTGTTTATTCTTTGAAAAAATTAAAAATTCAAAGCTGTGTTTTTCATTCTTGTTCATTTATCTTTTATATGAATTCTCTTATTTAAGATGTTTACTGTTGGTATATGTTTAATAATAATTGGAATTTCAATGATATTAGTTTTTATACCAGTGATGTGGAAGGTTTGCTTAAATGGTTTGCTCATGAGTTTGTTTTGTTCCATTGTTCGAGAGGAGACAAGGAAAAAAAGGATTTTTCCATAACTTGTTAAGGTTGATCATAGTGCGGTTGCTAGTCTGCTTGTTGTTTTGAAGGGTATTAATTTTGGGTGTAGAATTCTTATTTCATTCCAAGTGGGAATGTTTATTTTAATTGATTCTGCTCCAGAATCTATTTAAAAATCTGTTTCAAGGTCTGGTGTTTGCGTTTGTTTGGATTTTGGACTTTCTAAAAGAAGTGGGATTGTCCATATTTTTTCCTTTTGTACCTGTGGTTCTTTAGGTATGTTTTTGATAAACTTTATTTGTGCTTGAGCATTCTGTGGTTTTTCTCCTTTTATTTCTTCTACTACTTTTTCTATTTTTTCTTTTGTTGCGCAATTTGATACTGGTCTTGTATAATCGTTCAAAAAAAATTGGTCATGGTTTTGATATATGTGAGAATATATCGGTTGTTCATATATAGTAGGTTCATAGTCATTTTCAACGTTTATCATATTAATTGAAATTGTGTTTTCTGTGTCACTTTCGCTGTCTGTGGATTCGCATTTATGTGATTTAATTGTAATTCTGCGCTTTCATTGTTTTCATTACCAAGGGATCTGGTTGAGTTTCTTCAGTTGATTGTTTTTGATATATTTGTCTTTGATGTTTAGGTGTACTACTCCTATAATTATGTGGTGAATTTTGATAACGTGTGTTATTCCTATGATTGAGAGTAGTTCCTTTGCCTATCGTTATAGCTTGAATTTCTTTTCTGTGAATTGTCACGTGATCTATTTTAATAAGTTTTATGTTTTGATCTGTTGTTAGAATAATCGCGTGATCGATTATTTTGATATATAGGATTTCGACTGTTTGAATAGTTTCTATTCCTATTGTTGGAATAATTTCTTTATCGATTGTATGAAGAGTTTCTAGATCGATTGTTTGAATAATTTCTATTCCTAGAATTTGAATGGGGACTGGTATTAAACAAAAATTGAGGTTGGTTTGAACTTGATCTTGAATAGTTTTTTCGATATTGACTGTTTCGACTATATGATTGACTATACCTGTTTTGTCAGAATTTTCGTGAAGTTTTTTGGTAGGGTGATCGTCCTCTATAGTTTGTATTATAGGGTGATTGTTGTCTAGAATAATTTGAGTTATTTGGAAGTGGTTTTCCTGAACTATTATTACTATGAATGTTTTTGTTGGGTAAATTTTGATCTTTCTTCATGTATTGATGAAATGTTTTCTGAGGTTCTCTATATTTTTGTGGTTTTTTTGGTTATTTTGTTGTTTTCGTCTGCATTTAGCATTGCTGGGTCCGTATCGTTGACAAAAATCACACCATTTTTTGATAGATGGTTCACCTTTAAACTTTGGGTTTTTCTCGTAGATGTTCAAAATTTCAGTGATTTTTTCGGAAAATTCTGTATCGGAGTCCTTGATATTGTTTATCTGTGAATTAGTAATTTGAATGTTGTTTACATATTGTAGATTTAAGTTTTCTGTTTCTTCTAGTTTCATAGTGATTTCTGCTAGCTCTAGTTTATCTACTAGTTTCCTAAAGTCTAAATCTAGTTCCCAGATTGAGGAAGGATGTGATGGTCTCTTTTTTATTGCTGTTTTTCGTAATTGAGGTGTTAGAGTCGTCATTAGGATTTCTGTCTTCTTTGTATTTTTATAATCATGAGTATTGAGTGAGTATGCTTTTCGGACTAGTGCTTCAATTCTTACTGCAAATTGTTTTATTGTTTCATTTGGTAGTCTACGAATTTTATTGCATTAAACTCTTTGATGTTACTTGTTTATTTCTGAATCAAACAATTTTGACAATTCTTGTGTGAATCTTTTCCATTCTGATTTTATTTCTTCAGGTAAAACTGAAACCATTTTTGGGCTGCACCGCCAAGTGTAGTTTGAATTAAAGCTGTGCGTCTATGTATCCAATTTTCATGAAGTGGCGTGGTATCTGTGCCTGTGAAAACCATTAGTGGTTTATTTAAAGTTATTGATGATCCACCCATTAGGTATAGATTCATAGTCATTAGTAGTGATTCTGCGGCAAGTGGCATTTGAGAAAAATTTGTTTGTTGGCTTTTTTTGTTAATTCGTGTTGTTGGATTTAATAATATGGCAGTTGGACTTCGTTTTGCATTTGAGTTGGTTGGTATGATTGTGTGTTGACTGGATTTTGTTGTTGAAAGTTATTGTTGTTTGATGTTGGGTTATTTCTAGGTTGTCGTTTTTCTTCTTTTCGTGTGTGTGCGTGGTTCAAAAATGTCTTTTTGCTCAATGCTGTAAGTACGAGGTCTTTGGTTGGAGTAAAATCGTCATAGTATTCTTCGTCATCTGATGGAAAATAATTTTGTGCATAATAATGAGGTTGATTTTTAGTATTATATTATTTTGATTATTTTTATTTTGTTGAAAAAATGGGTAATTTGTATTTAGTTCTTGGGACGATCGTGGTTGATCATGAAAATTTACTGTGTCTGAAGTCGGTTGCGGTAAATTTTGATTTTGTGCAATTATTTGAGTTTTTGTTTTAGGTTTTGTTGTTTTTGTTCCATTTACATAATTGTAATTATGTTCTGCAAAATTATTTCTTTACGATGTTTCTTGTTGTATGATGTTTTTGTTACTGGTCGAAACATTTGGTAATCCATGTGTGAACATTTTTGTGCAACAGAAGGTTTTACTGTTGACTGTATGATTGTTTGTTGTAACGTTGATTTTTTTTTTAATTTTGGAGTTGTAAAATTTGGTTGAATGGGTGAAATACTTGTGTATTATGTTTGTTTGTTTGTTTCGTAAATTGTTTCAGGACATAAGGTTTAGGATGATGGATACAAAATCTGGACTAGTGATGTATATGCCTTAAACTGTTAGTTCTTACAATTTTTGTGGTTGGCTTAACTTGGGTCGTATATTTGGCTTGAAAAGCGTATATCGATTCAGAAGAATGATTTGTACTTTCTCGTGACTAGCTCTAAGCTAAGATTGACCTACCTAAACTTACTTAGGGGTTTTGATTTGTGATCAAGGGTTGGAGAATATTAAATCGATCCACAAGGTTCAGGTATAATTAGAACGCGAGTAGTTCGTTTGATACTATTTTTTGACTTACTAAGTTTAAGTGTTCTAGCCTGGGTCATCTAAGAGGAAGGGGATCAAGTGAAGGATAAGTAACCGAATTTCTTCACTGTTTTTCTTAATTAGAAAGGTTAGTTTGTTGAAAAACTTCTGTTAATTCTATGTCTTTGATAAGGGTTGGGTAGTGAATCGACGTTTGAGGTTGTTAAACACTGATTGAATTGGGAAGGGTAGAATAAAAATGTTCTTTTTGTTCCAAGGATGGGCCTTTATGATCCAAGTCTTGAATATTTAGAAACATGAAAATTTAAATTTATTTTAATTTTAAGATCCGCGGAATTTAAAGCCTTGATGATCTGTTATTTAAATGAAAATAATTTAAGTGAAAGCAAGGATAAGCCTTGATAGTTTAAAATTAAAGAGTTTTCGTTTTGATGATTGTTAGTTTTTGAAATTTGCTGTTATGTTTTAGGTGATAAAGCTGAGATGATGAGATAATTTATCTATGCAAAACAATTTATGAAATATGCTTACTAATTTTTCTATTTTTTTATTCAATAAATTTTTTTCAAGATGTTATTCAATTTACAGCTGATTTAAGGAAAACGACAAGTGTTGGTTTTATCAGTCGTTTTTGTACAATTAGTAGGTTTAGCGCCATGAAATGTTATTGAAGATTATTAAGTCAGTAAATGAAAATATAAAATTTACTGCTGAAGTAATCTAAATAAAACAGTTTGATCTCGTTTTTGTCGTACTATCATGAAATCGATTAATAGATTTCTTCCTAGTCGTATGTCGTTTCTTGTTCGACGTCTTCTTCCAATACCGGGTAGTTCTCGTATTGTTCGGAACATTGGATCTGATCTATTGAAACGTAGACACATATCTATTAAGATCATATAAAGTTTTTATGAAATGTTGTAATTGTCTAATTCTAATCTAATTTTTTGTCTAATTCTGGGTTAGTTAAGGTCTGTTCGAGACGCTTGGGCGCAACAGATGAGTTATGTACTATGTACTGTGCCCATAGAGTAATTTCAGATAGGGTACACCGTCTGCTCGTCACGCTATCTTATTTTCGGCCGGATAGATCCGTGCAACTTCTTTGTCAAATACCGATATTAATCTTACTCTTATATCTCCTAGTCTCAATAGATCTAGTGTTTACCGGTATATGCGAGTTAGTTCCAGAATGAGAACATTTGTATTCTAAGTTTAATTCAAATTGCTCTGGTGTTGAAACTACAAGTAATTTTAACACTTTACAAATAAATAGGTTGTTAGTTTGATGGAGTATGATTGGTTAGTATTTAATATTTTATCGAGATAAAATATCATAATAATAACCAATGATAAATACTAGTTTATATCTGATTCCATTGGGTTGTTTTTCAATTCAAACCAATTTTATGAAACTTGAGAGCGTTTTTGCATCGATCCGGGAATCTGTGGGTTGCCAAGCAGGTGCTTCCACAAGACTAAATTGCGGATGATGGCAACGCTGCTCGAATAATACTTTGATAGTTTCAGAACGCAAATTGTTTCTGCTTATCAAGTTATCCGCACTCATGATCATTCCAAACCGATTTGAGGGTCAGCACTTGGTCAGCACAAATATTAGCACTTGGCTTTGATCTTGACAGTACACAAATTTTGGAGCAAAAACTATTCGAGACCAGTTACAGGGCAGTCGGAACATTCAGGGTTATGCCTTGAAATACAAGCAGTCTGTTAAAAGCTCTAACTGTCCCAAACTGGCCGATTTGAAAGCTGCGTAACAAGAAAGTAAAAACTGAAAGCAGGGTAACGGCTTTTGAAACTCTAAGCACAAGCATCATTTTCTTTCACGTGGTAGGAAATTGTTTCCGCGTATCAAATTATCCGCCCTCATGATCGTTCCAAACTGAAATGAGGGCCAAGTCTATTTGATCAAATTAACTATACTCAAATGTTAGCACTTGAGTAGGAAGAAATGCTGCACTGACTAATCTGAAGATTTTTTAGTTTCTCCGGGACGAGGTGTTTGACCTATTTTTAGGCTTTGAAAGTCGGGCAAGTGCAGTTTTCCGACTGACCTTCAGCGGTCGAGAGGCAGTTTTAGGTCGAGTGCAAGGTCGAAATATGCCCAATTTTGGCCGAGAAACAGTTTTAAGCTAAATGATTAGTTTCCCAGTTCAACTGTAATTAGCTTATTTTTTACGCGATGATAGCTTGAATCGGATGGTATCAGCACTAGGAAAAAAACACTCATTAGACCGGAAGTGAGTGATTTACGCAGAACTTATTTTAAGATGGCAATAGACGCTAGAATCCAACCCCAAAAAATGACACCAGTGACCCCCAGTCGAAACATAAGTGAAGCACAGTCAAAACATACCTAATTTCGATCGAGAAAGTCGAAACATACGTCGAACACAGTCGAAACAAAGGTCGAGCACAGTCGAAACAAAAGTCTAGTACAGTCAAAACATATGTAGAACACAATCAAAAGATCGTTCGAGCACAGTCGAAACATAGCTCGAGCTGATTTTATTGCAATTTTTGGTACCTTTTCCACAAATCGACAGTACCAAAGAAATTCTAACAAAAAAGAGAAAAACTCTATAGAGACGCAGTAGAAATTGTCTCAATATGTGAGCTATTTGATTGATATTGAAAACTATAAAATGCTAAACCAATAAATTCAAACTTTCAGGTCCAAAAATTGAAATAAAAGCTTAAACCACATGAGTTGTCACTGTCAGATCAAACCGGTTTTTGAACAGTTTTTTGGAGCAACCGCAGCCGACAAAAAATGAGAATGATTTTATCGGTTTGTCAAGAAAAACGAGACAGTCGAAATATAACCATTTTTAGTCAAGAAAGTCGAAACATGTTTCTGCGGGTCGAACAAATAAGAGGTTTTAAAATTTCGGTCGAGACATTCGAGAAAGTCGAAACATATCGGATTCTGGTCGAGATGTCGAAACACATTTGAAATGGGTCGAACAAAGTCGAACACTTTTTTTGGTCGAGAAAATCGAAACATACCAATTTTTGGTCGTGAAATTTGATACATCGACCCGAGTTTTTTCACTATACGCATAAATGTTGATTAACCACTCGGAGAAGAAATGTATGTTCATAAAAGCATCAAAACTTGGGCAAAGTTTTTCTAAGCAATTTAGCCGCATAGTTCATTTTCAGGTGTCAGCGGTTTGGAATTGTTTTGGAACTGGTATCTCCAAAGCCTGAGTTCAATTCGGCCAACAGGCATATTGCTGAAATTGGGATAAAGTTTAATAGGCATCAAAAGTCGATCCAATACCCACTTTGGGTAATTGCTGATATGTTCCCAATTCCACTGAAATCAAACCAAATTGATGGCTAATGTAAATTGGAAAATTGGTTCTCACCTGGTCAACAATTATATGTATTAATATAAAAATCAATTTATTCCAACTCTTCTGACAATTCGATTTTAATTGAGTGGCTGTACAGTTTAGCGGTCGAAATTAAAAACGCATCTGTCTACAATTTTATTGAGTCAGAAATAATTATTTCGTGAAAATCAAAACACTGTGGCTACTGCGCTTCCGCTCATTTTTAATTTCAGAGTTTTTCCGGTAAAAGGAAAAACAGAATAAGGCGATAATGAATCGTCTTCTGCGATTCGGTAAGTAGCATTTTTTTTACTCCAAAATAAGCCATAGTTTTAGAGAGATAGTCGTCTTTCGAAATTGAGGCAACATAGTTTTATTAAGAAAAGAACCGCAGCAACCCTTCCTGTTGACCGGCCCCCATCCCCTCAATTACGTTTGCCGTTTTCCACTAACGTCTTTGTAAAAATTTCGGAGAGCTTGTAAAATCACATTGTTCAAACAAAAACAAAGTTGGCCTAAGAAAGTATAGATCCAAGAAAAAAATATATTTTTTCGGAACCCCCACCCTTTTTTTGAAAGAGGTGTTGAACAGTGCCGAATTACAACAGTGCCGAGAATGGAAAAGTATTCAATAGTGTCGAAAATCACTAATTTTCGGCATTATTGAACACTTTTTCAATTTCGGCACCCTTGTACATCGGCACTGTTGTTGTTGTTGTTGTTGTTGTTGTTGTTGTTGTTGTTGTTGTTGTTGTTGTTGTTGTTGTTGTTGTTGTTGTTGTTGTTGTTGTTGTTGTTGTTCTATTGTGGGAGCCAAGGAGTTCTTATAAGGTCCTTCTTGCCAGCTCTACGGCACCCTTTGGGTCAGAGGTGAGGATGTTTAGCCCCACGTCGGTCGTTCCGAAAATGTATTGTCGTGCTGCTACGGTCCCTGGACATTCAAGTATCCAGTGTTCATTTGTTTGAGAATTTTCCCGGCATAGCAGGCAGGTTGGGTCCGCCGTAAGATCCATGAGATTTTTGTGTGCGGCTAGTTTTTCACAGTGTCCTGCTCGAAGTCTTGCCAGTACAACCGTGTCTTTTCGGTTCTTGATGATGTCCCTGTCTCTTTTATCGGAGAGATGCTCGTATGTCAGTCTTGTGCGGTGGTGTATTGGCGATGGATCTCTGGTTTTGCGTTTGATCCAGGCCTTTTCGAGTTTCATGGAGGTTGGTTTCGGCGGTTCCCCGGTCATGTCGGTAGCTTTGGCCGCTTGGTCTGTCCAATTGTTTCCAGGTATTCCAATACGGACTGGTATCCATTGAGTCGCAACTTTGCTCGTTAGGTGGTCTAATCGTCCTCTTAAGTGTTTCGTATCTTACTGCTGTTTGCAGGGGCTGATGCTAGAGATTGGCTATCCGTGCATGCAAATCGCAGGGTTTTTGGCGATCCAATCTATTGCAAGGCGCAAAGTCTCCTTTTCTTTTGCGAATGACGAGGTTATGTTCCTTCCTCTGGTTTTGACTATGGTGGCAATAGTAGGATTCCTTGGGTCTCCCGTGGTAACTACCATCCCGGTTTTCCTTTCTAGTCCCTTGTGAAGCAGAACCGTCTGTATATATTACCTTCTTCGATCAGCTTTGTTGTATCTTCTATGGTAATGTCTTCCCGGTTTTTGCCCTCGAAAAGCAGTGATATTGTCCATATGTTAGATTTCAGATTCTGGTATGTGAATGTGATATCCAAACTGATATTTCAAGCTACTCAAAAACTCATGAGATTTTAAAAATCCAAAACAATAACGTTTTCATAGTTATCGTAAAGCTCTGTTTGCTTTATGGTCTATGTTTATAATAAATTTGTTTTCAGCTCCAGGCTGTTTATACTATAATTGGGAAAGAAACAGGGTTTCTTGCATCTAAAGAATGATTTATTTTTCAATTAAAATTACCTTTTCTTCAATTGATGACAACTTGGGATCCTTTGAGAATCAAGTTTAACTAGTTTAAAACTAGTTATTTAAATCATCTGTTAATTCCCTGTAAACTAATTATTACTAGCAAATCATGATTAATGACTAAACTTTACACTAGACTTGTAAACCTGAAAACCTAGTTGTGCAGAGATTTAAAAATAAAGATTTTTATCAATTGCTTTTGTTTTCTCCTCTAACATCGCAGTAAAACAGTATAACTCTATTGAGACTTGCAAGATCTATTGAGACTAGGAAGTATAGGAACAAGAAAAGTTGTGCGAACCTATTCGTACGAAAATAGTTAGCGTGGCAACAGACGGCGTACACTATCCAAAATTAATTTGTGAGACGGCCAACGCAGACCTAAACCCATCTGGTGTGACCAACAAGTCTCAGGCAGACCCAAAATTAACTTAGTTTAGGCAAATATTGTACAAATAGGAGAAAAAGGGACAAATTAGCTTCCACGTCTTAATAATTCTTATAAAGCCAAGCCACTTTTCAAAAAAAACTTCCATCACAAAGCGACAGAAACCAAATCTGCATCGCAAAGCACAAATTAACAGAAACGACCAGATCAGACCAAAAAACTATTTGTGCAGCAAAAACTAACTATACTATATTAACTGCATCAAACTGTGCCGTAAAACTAAGAATTCAAAACCTTAAAAATTCAATTGAAAAAAGAATATCCTTGAATTAAAGTAGCCATCACTATCGAATAGATAAATACCCTTTAAAAATTATCTGCCCCAGAACTTTAGGTATGCAGTAAATTTTCTAAATAATTTAATTTCATTTTTATAATCTAAGTACAGAACAAACAAAAACATAAAATAAAAACAATTTTTATCTCATTGACTTTGGACATCAGCTTTTCTTGACTTCTTGTCATCTCTCTCTTTTATCTAAAGCATTCAGAAAGAGTTATTTAATAACTAAATCAAAAAAAAATTCAAATTATTTTGAATTTTAAATTCAAATTATTTTAGAGTTATTTAATAACTAAATCAAAAAAATTTCAAATTAATTTCTCTTTGGCTCTGCATCTTTAAAAAAATTGTATATTTTTTCCAAAAAACATTATTTTTGAGGCTTCTCCTCGGATCTTTCGGTTTAGAAGACCTTTTTTTTTATCATTTGAACAACAAATCATCAACGCCTGTCCTTGCAGCTCTTATCTTAAAAATTGTTACTTACTTCTTTTTTAAAACTGCATCATCAAAGCTTGGCTTTGATCTATCAGTTTTAAACCTCTTATATTCAACCCGTTCCTTTAATTAGGTGTCTAACGACCCATGGTGTCAAATCGATTCCCAATCTTTTAAACTACCCAGGACTAACTCACTAACAAATTAACTAAACTTCGATTTTTAAAATTCACCATTCAAATCAGGCTAAACAGTGAAAAACTTTGGGTACTCATTCTAAATTTGATCCCTACCTCTTGTTTGACTTGAGCTTGAAACAAAATTAGGTTTAGTAAGCTCTAAAAAATTATCTTACGATTTACTGGTGTTGTAATTATCCCTGTGGATTGATTTACTATTCTCCGACCCATTTGAAGATACTCCCAGCCTTATTACTGAAAATCAACTTGAGCATGATAAGATAAGTTTATACAACAACTAAAAAGCCAATTTTTCAAAGTTAACTCACAATTTTTATTTGACCGATTCACTTATTCCGATTCTCTATCAGATAACACTTCCAGCACTGATAGTACACGCAGAGCCGCACGTATTCTTAATAAACCGAAAAACTCAATTAAACGTCCCCAGAGACTTACAAACATGCACGTCTACATCACGACTATAACGAAGTGATCGCCCACAACACGCTAACGTGCACGAAATTTCTATTTACTCTCTCCGCTTTTTCCCACAGTATAGCTACGATAAAAGGGAAACACAAAGCCAACGCGACCTTCACGTTTTGCTTCGTATAACTTTACTTGTCCCTAATATCCCTACTCAAAACTGGACAATGAAAATCACAACGCCGTCATTATTCGCCAACTAACTTCTCGGCGAGTTCTTTACTGTCGTTTTATCACAAATACTGAGTCGATGCATTAAACGAAAATTCATATATTTTCCTATCGCTTATTATGATCACAACTTCACAGATAACAATGATTAAGGACCAGAAGTTCTGCCCAGAAATTAAGCCACAACTACCAGACCAATTTGTTATCAAGACAGACTTTACTTTATCTTTGACCTCTACCTCACTGATAAACAATTAGATCCCGTCATTGATCACGTACTAAAAATAAAAAGCTTTGGAAGACTATTTTAGCCGCTTTGATAAATTTCAATTAACCTTCAATTTTTGACACTCAGACAAAGAGATGTATATTGCACACATAAACTATTGTTTTAAGACAAAACTTAAACTGACATTCACTACTTTGACCACCGACACTTCATGCAACATTCACTATCACGTTACCCACGCTTCCATAACTTGTTTAATAAATCCAATTAAACATCTCCTTAATTTTTAAATTTCACCTTCTATATCGAAAGCACTAAAGTGCATGGCAGTCTTTGCAACTACAATTCCGTCCGCCAAGTGTTTTGTGCCCCTAAAATTTTTTAGTCCACTGACGAAACTCAATTCATGATCATCTCACTGAAATTCATCGAACTTATCGAAATCCCACTATAAGAACTGATCCAGGGCACAAAATTCAATCACAAGCTTTATAACCTGATTAATTATTCTAGAGGTATTTAGAGTATTCTTGCGAATTTTTATTTTCGCAAGAAGAACTGGAGATTAACAACGCACCTGAGCTTCTTTGGCTATTACAAAACACAAAAAGTCATTCTATATTTGCAAATCTTCTCTCCATTGCTAATGTTTTTCTCAAGGATTTCTTCGCAAAACCTCGTGAGTATAGAATCAAAACTCTATAAAATTTATTATTTAGAAAATTTTTTACTCACCATTTTATATTGAAATGTTTCGTTGATTTAAAAAAAATCATTAGCTCATCAAATAACGTAAACCAGTACAAAATAGAAGCAATTTATCATCACTCAATTAAATGGCGCTAACCTATTGCAGTATAATACAATACGTTCGATAGAACCATCATTAAACAAACAAAATTATCAACTTAATGCAAAAAGTTTAAAAAACAAGCAATAAATTAAGTGTTTGAGTTAAAAATTCCAACTAAAGTAACCTTTTTTCGCCTGATTTTTTTTACTCTCCAACTAGTCCCTTTGCTTGCTCAGTTTGAATGAACTATTCAAAATTCTTTCTAGCTTCACATATCTAAAAATAATAATTAAAGGATATTCAAAAATTGCTAACTGCTGATAACAGCTATAACCACTCTTCACAGCTTTCAACATTTTCTTCAACTCGCTCAAAAGACCAACACAGCGTATTTAACACCACCGCACTATCGACGCACTATCAAAATTTCTACGTCATTTCCATTTTTCCGAAACCAGATCAAGCTGGATAACATACGCTTTTGAAAACAAAAACCGATTTTAATAAAAACTACACACATACAACTTTAGTGAGCCCAACAATAACACTAACCACATATAAGCCACTTTAAGTAACCGCAAAACATAACTGACAAAACACCAAGTATATAGCAAGAAAAGGTTTTAATTAATAGAACCTTTTACTCAGTTAAACCTAATCCATCAGTTCGGCGTCCTGAGCATGCTCTATAGCCGACTTCGCCAACCGAGCGACATTTGCTTAGACACATTTCACAGGTTTTTTTGCTAAGAGTAGCTCCATCTTTAAAATTACTCAGCTAACAAAATTTTAAAACTCTTCTAGACCCCGATGGGTGGCACTAGTTTGAAACTAGTTGATCAAATTATTTGGTTTTTCTCAGTAAAATTTTTATTACCAACCAATTTGGATCCAAGACTTAATCTTACTCTAGATTTGTAAACCTGAAACCGTGATAGTTCAGAGAACTAGAAAAAAATTTTGAATCTAGTTGCTTTCTTATATCTTTCAACTTCACAGTAAACAAGTATGTCTCTAAATCTTTTGAGACTAGGAAATTTAAGAGTAAGAGTAGGATTGATATTGAACTAAAAAGCTGCACAATTTTATCCTGTCGAAAATAGACAGCGCAACAAATAGACAGTGTACCTTATCCAAAGTTTTTCTATGAGAACGCCAGCCAGGACTTAAACTGACAATATCAGATCGAAATTTTTGTTATCGATGTTTATTTCAGATCTGAAAAATTCTATTTCACTAATAGTTTTGTAGAAGATTTTAAATGTTTTCTTCTAAAATCTAGTTAGAATAAAGAATATCAGATCAAACTCAGAGAAATAACTAAATGCAGCGATCTATATAGCGGCTTGAAAAACTACCATGTATGTTCCCTATTTATGTATTTAAATTGATTTTCCCAGTCTTGAAGCTTGCTAACTGAAAAATCAAAACAAACGTTTAATTCAAACTAACGACACATATCAGGAAGTTTGTCAATAAAAACAAGAAATGCAATAAAATTATGAAAATCATCACCCGAGTCGAGATTTTTCACCTAATTTGAAGCAAGATTTGAGCGGTTTGAGCGGTTTTTTTAGACAATTACGCTCAAAATCTTGCTTCAAAATGAGCGGTTTGAGCGGTTTTTGAACGGTTTTATCTAAAAAAAACCCTCAAAAACCGCGCCCAAACCGCCCAAACCGCTCAAACCGCTCAAATCTTGAGCGGTTTTTGAGCGGGATCTCGACCCGGGCAATAAAAACATAATTTCGTGCAGAAAAATGCAACAAACTAAAGACAAAGATCAACGAGTAGAAGCATACATGCAATAACTCCATATAAATCATCAATATACACAAGAGAAAGATTTTTACACAAGAAATTACAAAGATATGCAAGCATGATTAGCTTACAGAAAAATAAAAAAACAGCAGCTCGCTATAATGCAAATTGGTAACAAAACAGTCTAAAAAAATCTAGGCTTCTCTTTGAAATATTGGACGCCTGATGAAATCTGAAATTTTTGATTCCCCATTTAGTTTCAGAGCAAAAAAAATCACTGGATCTAGCTCTTTGATTTGGTATTCACCAAAAAATAGTCATAGATCGGAGGAGCAGCAGGCTTGAAAGATGACTTTTATAAACAAAAAAAAAGACTTTTTAAAATTATTCTACGATACATAATTCAACTACCCCATTATATTACAATCCAAATTAAACAACTTTAGGATGTAGTTTTGTAACTGCCAGTCATCCCGCACATTCAAATCAATTTAATTATCTCGAGGTCCGCGCGTGGGTGTCTGGCTTGGCTAGTATGACAACATCGATAGTATTAAAATAACGCCATGTGCCTTTAATTCGAGTTGTTTACGTTTTGTTGTTTATTTTCAAGCGCAGGCAACTGCAGACTTAAAAAATTGGCGTTGCACTTTTTGCGCATTTGATTGAACTTTTATTTTTATTTTCTAACTTTTATAAATATAACCGACCTAAAAATAGAGTATTATAAAGGATTTTTTCATCATAGAATCTATTAGTTTTGCAATTTAATAGAAATTTCTGACCAAAAAGTTGCCAAATAATTGCATTTTAACGGAGCAAATTGCAACCAGTTATAAACTAGTATTTAAAACCAACTATATTGTGGATAAAACTATCTCTATAGAGTATTTCTTACTAACCAATCGTGAGCCATAACTAACACTGACAATTATTTGTAGCGCTGAAACTTCTTTTACCAGAAAAATTTGAACAAACCTTAGAAGACAAGTTCCATAAACCTAACTCGCGAATACCAGTATACACTAGATCTATTGAGACTAGGAGATATAAGAGTAAGATTAAAATTGGTATTTGACCAAGAAGGTTCACGAATCTATCCGGCCGAACATTAGATAGCGTGACGAACAGACAGTATTCCCTATCCGAAATAACTTTATGAGTAAACTACCTCTGGCTTCAACTCATCTGGTGCGACCAAAAGTCTCCGGCAAGACCTACTAACAAACTTAGATTTAGCAAATTAGAATAGATACAAGATCAAAATAAAAACCGCAAAGTTGCAAAATGTTAATTGGCATAGACAATTTATTAGAAATGTCTCTACGTCTCATTAAACCTATTCCAATAATTGAAGCAGAACGACAAATAACAAGTCAAAATTTTCACAACAGAACAAACTTCTACATCGTGACACGACGCAAACCGCAAAGAATATATGTCTTCAGAATCCTCTATGCAGTAGATTTTCATTCTCTAACAAGAAAATAACATTAATTAGAAAAACAATTCTAATTTCCAAGCAAAAATTTCCTGATACCTTATGGCTATACTATATAGCATTAAAAACGACTAATAAAAAGATACACAAGTTGCTCCTTTTATCAAACCTGCAGTGAACAAGTTTTGGAAGCTTTTGTAAGATTAAATTTTATTAAGAAAAAATAGTAAGTTTTATTGAATTTTTAAAAAGTTTTTTTCTTCTCAAGGACTCGTTTTTCATTTCTTCATCCTTGCTTCATCATCTAATTATAACTATGTTTTTTCAAGTAAAAACCCTTAAATCAAAACTTTCAAACTTTAAAATCTTTCCTCAACTTGAACTTTATCTCTGAAAAATTATCAAGGCCTATCCTTGCTTTCTCATAATCTAAATTTCCTCTAAAACCAGACAGATGATCAAGGTTTTCCTTGGATCTTCAAATTTTAACTTCAATGAAGATTTTATTTTCTTTCAGTTATTCGATCATCAAGGCTTCCATTGGATCAGTCAGAACAACTTTGTTCTCCCCACCTCATAGTTAAAAGTGTCTAATGACATCAAACGTCGATTAACACTCCAGCTCATCTCAAAGAATCAATATATATATATTTGTATAAAAATTTTGGAAAATTAACCATTATAATTAGGATAAACATTGAAGAACTTTGGTTACCCATCCATCACTTGAACCCTTACTCTTAACCGACCCAGACTAAAATACATTAGAAAAATTAGTACACTTTATAAAAAATATCTAGCGATTTACTTGTGTTCTACTTATACTCAAAGCTTGTCGATTGATTTACTATTGTCCAACCCTCGGTCACAAACCAAAAACCTTAGTAGGGTTAAGGAAGCTTTCTTAAAACAACTCTTAGACACCGAGAAAGTCAACATCATTCTAACGAATTGATACACTCTCTCTCTCTCTCTCTCTCTAGCGCGCCAAGCTCAACAATCTATGCCCCAATATTAGGATAACCCACAAAAACGTACGAGCTAACAGTTTAGGAAACAAAAGTTTTAATTATTTGATTTTGCAACCATCATCCTAAACCTTATGTCAAGAGATATTTTAGGCAATAAACAAACAATAATACTTCGCAATTGCTTAATTCGAAACGAAAAATACGACCTTGTAATTACACCACATGCACAAAAAACGGATATAGCAGATCGAAAAGGCAAAAAGAAAAAAGACAAGGATAGCAACACAGAAACAAATTACTGAGCGAAAATTTTCAAAAACAAAACGCAGTTTCGGAATCAGATACAAGTACAATACAAGAACTTTAGGACCTAGAAGTCTCATTACACAAAAATATCCCAACAAACGACCAAAAATGTTAAAATTTATTCAGATTCTACAATGCAATCATCAATAAAACGCAGAATAAAACAGCCATATATTTGTAAGCCAGTACCAATTGGAATCAAACATATTGAAAGTTATATTGATACATTTTAAAAATTACACATAAACAGTAACAAAAGGCAAAAAACGATTCAAAGCGAGAAAAATTTCGACGATGACTTTATGCCTCCCTTTGTCATCCATCCACAAAGTGATCCCGCCAGAGGACAAGCACAATGTAGTCATAAATTAATTGCCATTTTGTTCAAAGAAAAAAAAGCAGGAATTTCCCGAAAAAAAGTAGAAGACAAATACTTGATCACTTTCCAACAGGCATCTGTAATATCAATAGAAACAGATGACTTAGATCTAGACTTCTCAAAAAATTTTTACACGATACATCAAAAAAATCCAACATCAAAAATCACATAGAGCAAACTCAATAAAAACAAATGATGTTTATTCTAATATTTCTAGTTATATAACCATATTAGAACCAAAAGAACTGTTAAAAGAATCACCACCTCAAACGTCTTCTTAATCTTTTCTCGAAATTTTTAGATACAATTCGTGAAACACTTACCAATTCTGAAATCTCACAAAATGCGAAAAATGATCTACAACGAATCCGAGCATGGTTCATAGTGGACTACTTTATTCACAATTTAGATTTCACTTCAACATTAGCAGAAATGAAATCTGTTCGGTTATATCAGCAGATCAAACAGATTATGTTTGGGACTCTGAATGGTCTGCTCTATTATTTATCAAAACCACCACTGTTATTTCATGAACGGCAATTGTCAATTTTTCTGTACAAAAAGATTTTTTTAAGTCTAAATCCACTTACTATTGACGCAAACCCTTAAATTATAACACAATGTTAAACAATAGAACAGGAAATAATAGTTTAAATACGACATTTATAAACAGAAAACAAAACTTTAATGAAACTAGAAACCTGACACAACAAGATATCCAAACTACACCCCATTTGATAAATTAAGAATTAGTAGAAACAAAACCTACAACAGCACAACAGAGTTTTTCTCTTATTCACACAACACTTAAAACCAACACCATATGAAACAAACACTCCATTTCTAAAAGCAGCAATTCAATCAACAGTAAAAATATCCATTGTTCCAAACTGTTCACAAAAGGATTATCAAACATACAGACCAAGAACCAAACCAAGACCAACTAACAAAAAAAACAATTTGCAACTAGAAATAATTTTGCAAATCAAAACTATTACTTTTTCGGAAACAATGAAGTTAATAGAGCAATAGCAAAACCCTTTACACAACACGTAACCAAAATCAATCACAAGGACAAAATTACATTAATCAAGTACCGCAACTAGCTTCTGAGTCAGTATTCTTCAAAGGAAAACAAAAAACAACAACAGACTGTAGTCAAAATTACTAATTTTTTCAACAAAACAAAATTCCAACAAACAGAAAACTCACAACAACTCAACCACACTATTCTGAAAACGAAGATTATTTCAATCCAAATCAACAACAATATAAAAAAAACCAGGAAAAAAAATTGGAATAAATCGATCAACCAGATGGAATTTATCAACCAGATATTTTTGAACCCTACACTCAAAAAAATACGACAAACAAGACAATTTTTTCTCGAAGGCAAAATTCGGCATCATCTAATAAAACTTTGCAACCACAAAACTCTACAAACACCCAAGGTTACCAACCCAACCAAATGCAAAATGAAATTCAATTACCATATAACCTGCAACATCATGAAATTACAAAGACCCAGTTTACAATTTTTTCACAAAGCCAAATACATCAGAACGATTTCAAATGACAATGACTCCTTACCTTATTGGTGACTCATCCATAACATCTTAAACCCTTCGTGGTTTTCACAGGAACAAACCCTGGTTATTTAGTAAATGACTAACTAAATGCAATTACCAAAAATCTAATTTTAAGCGTAGGCCCAGAACCAGTAAATACAACACTTCATCAGAATTGGAAACATAGACGTACATCCTTAATTTGAACCACGCCTGATGGTGCAGCTCAAAAATTTGTTTTTTAGTCCTACCTATAGAGACTACATCAGGTTGGAAACAATTCACACAAAAAATTTTAAATTGTTTGACTCTGAAAGAAACAAGCAACATCAAACTGCTTTATGCAACGAAACTCGTAGACTCCCAAGCGAATCAATAAAACAACTCGCAGTAAGAGTTGAAACTTTCTTTATGCAATCATATCTCTTCAGTACACATGATTGCAAAATAAAAAGAAAATGACTGAAATCTTTATGATGACTCTAATGCCAAAAATACGCAAAATTGCAATAAAAAAGAGAGCATCACACCCATCATCAATTCGAGAATCCGATATAAATTTTCGAAAACTAGTAGGCCAACTAGAAAAAACTGAAATCACATTGAAACTAGAAGAAACAGAAAAATTGAAACTACAATGAGTAAAAAACATTCAAACAAAAACTTCACAGTTCAAAAAAAGCCAAAATTCTGATATCGAATTAGCAGACAAAAATCACTCAAAAATAGCAGACAAAATCACTCACAAAATTTCAAAAAAAAAATTCCATATTTCAAGGTAAACCATCATTCAAAAAATGATGCAATTATTGTCGTAGATATGGACATAGCATTGCTGAATGCAATCAAAAACAAAAAAATAACCAAAACAGAACACAAAAACTCAGAGTACTAAATAAAATTTTGTATCAATAAATGAAAAAAACATCAAAATAATAACAGCTCAGGAAAAACCACATCCAGATAGCTACAGATCACAATCACCTTTCGAAACAATTTTCCTGAGAGATCACCGAAAAGAAGAAACTCACAAAATTATTCACAAAAAAGATAAAGCAGATCAAACAGACAAAATGGTCAGTTTCGAAACAATTACTCTAGATCAAACTAAAATAGAAGTAGCCAATCAAATTATAACAGGAATAGTTTTTTTACTCGAATTTTTGAAACAGATACTATTCTAGTGATTGTTTGAGAAATTCATCAAACAACCACAACCAATTTATTCAAACAATAGAAACTAAAACTACTCGAATAATAGATCACGGAACTACTCTCACAACAATAACAAAAGTAGATTCCGTGATAACTCTAGGCATAGAAACAACAACTATCCAAACAAACAAAGAAATTATTTTCAGTCACCACATAGAAATAAGAGTCAATAATCAAGCTCACAAAGTCAAAACTACAGAAATAGTACACCAAAACACCAAACACAAATCAATCAAGAACTATCAACAAATGAAACCCATCCAGATCAACCAAATATTGACAATAGCGGAAAATCAGAATCACTTAAATCACGAACACTTAACTCAACTACACTGTGAAACCACAGTTGACTAAAGTTACACGGAAAAAACACATTCAGAAAACATGCTTCACATCGAAAGTGATAATGAAACACCAATCGATTCGAAATATTACCAAAGTAATATAACCAACTCCAATCTTGAGAACCGAAAAGCAACCAAAAAAAATTATATTCCACACATTATTGAAAACATTTTGTATCAGAGTACCACAACCAAAAAACAACTAACGAAAAGAAAATATTTGAACAATTCCACTTCTCTTAGAAAGCCCGAAAAAGAAAAACTTTCAGTCACCAGACCCAGAAATTGATTTTCTCATCGATTCCAGAGCAGAATCGAATATTAAAAACATTCCTACATGGAATCAAACTCAAACCCTACATACAAAACTTTCCCTTTCCAAAACCTGAAGTAAACTAGCCACAACATAAGAATCAAGTCTTATAAACTATAGAAAACTTCAATTCAACTCGAACTATGGAACAGACTAAGCTCTTACACAAACACGTTAAGCAAATATTCCACATAACAGATTTAAAACACAATATCGTTTGAAGCCCTTTCATTAAAAAGTAGATACCAACTACTAACATCTCAAATAGTGAGTTACATTTAAAAGACAAATATACAAAAACAGATAATTTATCACTAACATTTTTCCAAAGACTCAATAAAAACTCTACTTTCAAAATTCTACTTTTTATAAAAAACCAACAACGCAAACATTTGAAACCACAATTAGGTATATATATAGAAGTTCTCTATAAATCAAGTACATAATTACTATATTGATCAAAATAAACAAAAATTATATATGTCTGACCTGAAACTTAAATCAATTCACAAACTGTTTAGAGTCGCAATTTTATGCATCAAGTATGCTAAAAACACAAACACAGATGAAATTTCCTTACATATACGACAATTAACCATTTGAAATCAAATTGCTTGTAGGACTTTTAGGATATTGCAAAAAGATTCAACATTTCACCCAACAGAAGAAAAAGAATTTAGAGTGAACAATATTTTGAAATTACTGATTATTTGCTAATCGAAAATCCTTAACAAAGAACTATCTTTTATTATAATTATTCCAAAAGATTCAAAACGAAACACGGATGATTTCATTAAAAAACCTTATTTTAAACCAACATTTTAGATATCAAAATATAGAAGTGAACAACAGAAATTCTCAGAGCGATCAGAAAGAATTCTAACAAGCAGCGCAAATATGATTAAAATATCAAATGTTCTACGATACATCTAAATTTGACGTTGAAAAAATACATTCACCATTACACCTCCCTCTTAAACTTGACGCAATTTTCAAAAAGCAACGAGCAAGTACGAAATCACTTAGAATATAAAACAAGCAGATTACAAGACATTCTCGAACAATATGAAATTATATCATCACTAAAAAAAGAACAACAACCGAAAAGATAATACCTTCATCAATACGGTAATTAATCTTGCTAAAGGCAAAACATTAAAAATCCTTCTCAATGCAAGATTACTCAATTCCCTTATTGATGAACCTAAATGCAATTTGCTTATAGAATCAATACCACGGACAACATTACACCACTGCTGATATGAAAATTACAAACAACCAAATGCCATTAGATGAACAGTCATGTCGACTCTCACGTCGATTTCATTATTGTAAATCAAGAAAAGAATTTAAAACACTTTTTCAGCTTTTATGAGCACAATCTTTTGTCCAGTTAATCTCAGCGAAAACGTTATTTAAACGTTTTCTTCATACAACCACAAACAAAACAGAAAACGTATAAGAAAACATGAAAGCAGGCCCGGATAAATAATATTTTTTCCTTACTCTTGTTAAGTCCTCGGACACCTCATTGACAACTACTCCTTTAAAATCACAAATAGATATCATAATAAATTTTCAACCACCATCTAATAGAAAAAATCCAAGAATTCCTTGGAATGTTAAACTTTTTGAGTGACTACGTTTGTAGTCCACGAAAATTTTCAAAAAAATTTTAGACTACTCATTCGTGGTAAATTTATCAACACATATTTAGACGCTGTTTTTTCACAATCACAAACAAAGCAACAATTGCTTAAAGTCTTAGAAAAATCACCAGATTTTTCTAAAAGAAAACATGAAATCAGCCCCAGATAAATCACGTTTTTTTCCTAGCTCGTGTTAAATTCCTTGAACATATTATTGTACGTAGGACAATTGATCCCTTAAAATAACGAATAGATGCTATGAAAAAAATCAACCACCATCTTTTAAAAAAATCCAAGAATTCCTTGGAATGTTGAGCTTTTTAGGTAAATGTATTTTTGAAATGCAATTATACTACCTCAGACCATTTTAAAGTTTTTTTAGACAACAAAATAGATTTTAATGGGCATTGGAACATCAAAATCGTTTCGATGAAATGAAAACTCTTCTCACAGAAAAAATTATAAGCACAATCAAAGATCCAGATCAACCAATCTATGCCATGCGTGGTACCTCAAATTTTGGAATTGCGCAATACTATTACAATCACATAATGGTACGAACAAAATGAACCTTATATCAGCTAATTCACGATTTTTTCTTACAAGTGGAACTGAGAATCTCTACAATTATGGGTGAATGTAAAGCTATAATATACACAACCGCAGAATATGAACTTTAAATCATTGAATCAAAACATCCAACCGTTTTTGTTACAGATTTTCTATTTACAATATAAATTTCTAATGTATTTTTCCTTAATTACCCTTACCAGGTAGATTATTAAAAATAATAAAGCCTTAATTACCATTACGAGGTAGATTTTTTAGGAAAGTCTACATTTAAACCAATACCAATACCGTGGAAAAACAACACAATTAAAAGCAACGAGTAAGTACGAAATCACTTAGAATATAAAACAAGCAGATTACTAGACATTCTCAAACAATATGAAATCATATCGTCACTAAATAAAGAACAACAGCCAAAAAGATAATACTTTCATCACACGGTAATTATTCTTGCTAAAGGCAAAACATTAAAAATCCTTCTCAATGCAAGATATCTCAATTCCCTTATTGATGAATCTAAATGCAATTTGCTTATAAAATCAATACAAGTAACACTCACGAATTTAAACGGACAACATTACACCACTGCTGATATGAAACGTGCAACAACAAAATGCCATTAGATGAACAGTCATGTCGACTTTCACGTCGAATTCGTTATTGGAAATCAAGAAAAGAATTTAAAAGACTATTCTATGGAATATCCATAGGACCAGCAGCTTTTTTAGCTTTTATGAGCACAACCTTTTGTCCAGTTAATCTCACCGAAAACGATATGTAGACATTTTCTTCATACAACCACAAACAAAACAGAAAACGTATAAGAAAACATGAATGCAGGCCCGGATAAAAAATATTTTTTCCTTACTCTCGTTAAGTCCTTGGACACCTCATTGACAATTAGTCCTTCAAAATCACAAATAGATATCATAATAAACTTTCAATCACCATCTAATAGAAAAAATCCAAGAATTCCTTGGTTGTTAAACTTTTTGAGTAACTACGTTTGTATCCACGAAAATTTTCCTAAAAGTTTTTGACTACTCTTTCGTAGTAAATTTATCAACACATATTTAGACGCTGTTTTTTTCACAATCACAAACAAAGCAACAATTGCTTAAAGTCTTAAAAAAATCACCAGATTTTTCTACAAGAAAACATGAAATAAGCCCCAGATAAATCACGTTTTTTCATAACTCGTGTTAATATCCTTGGACATATTATTGTAGGTAGGACAATTGCTCCCTTAAAATAACGAATATATGCTATGAAGAAAATCAACCACCATCTATTTAAAAAAATCCAAGAATTCCTTGGAATGTTGAGCTTTTTAAGAAAATATCTTTTTGAAATGCAATTACACTACCTCAGACCAATATAAAAATTTTTTAGACAACAAAACAATTTTGAATGGGCATTGGAACATGAAAATCGTTTCGATGAAATGAAAACTCTTCTCACAGAAAAATATATAAACACAATCAAAGATCCAGATCAACCATTCTAAGCCAAGTGTGATACCTCAAATTTTGGAATTGCGCAACACTATTACAATCACAAAATGGCACGAACAAAATGAACCTTATATCAGCTAAGTCACAATTTTTTCTTACAAGCGGAACTGAGAATCTCTACAATTATGAGTGAATGTAAAGCTATAATATACACAACCGCAGAATATGAATTTTAAATCATTGAATCAAAACATCCAACCGTTTTTGTTACAGATTTTCTATTTACAATAAAAATTTCTATTGTATTTTTTTTTAATTACCATTATCGAGGTAGAGTATTAAAAATAATGATGCCTTAATTACCATTACGAGTAGATTTAATAGGAAAGTCTACATTTAAACCAATACCAATACCGTGGAAAAACAACACAATAAAAAAAAACCTAAACGAAAATTACACAGGAAAAATTTAATCCTTTTGATAGAAAAAGAAAACTTGATAGACAATATAAATTTAACAAGTCCTCCTGATTTGAATCCAAAAAATACAACTTTTTTTCTATTTAGACAAAATCAAACCCAAACCATAACGTTCATTGGTTTTAACCTATCTTATTGATATTTCGAAACCTCCCTTTAGTTTGGACAGCGGGAAAAACTATGTTATACCAGACACACGTAGTAGAAATACACCACCTGAATTAACAACACGGAAAACAACCGTGGAAATACCACAAAACATAAAATTCTACCTTGCAAAAGACAAAACATCACCACGACTAGGATTCAAGTATGCAACAATAACCAATCCCGACAACACGCAAATAAAAAATTTGGAACATTTTCAACTATACCTTGAATGCCTTAATTACCATTACGAGGTATATTTATTAGGAAAGTCTACATTTAAACCAATACCAATGCCGTGGAAAAACAACACAATTAAAACACATAAACGAAAATTACACAGGAAAAACTTAATCCTTTTGATAGAAAAGGAAAACTTGATAGACAATGTAAATCTGATTTTAATTCAAAAAATACAATCAAAAGAATCTCCAACATGCAATAACCCTTAGATAAGACACCTCTCTTGAAAAATGAAAATCAAAATATTTTTCTTCAAAAAATCAAAAAACGTTAAAAATCCTTCTCGATGCAAGATATCTCAATTCGCTTTTTGATGAATCTATATGCAATTTGCTTATAGAATCAAAACAAGTAATACTCACGATTTTAAACGGACAACATTATACCACTGCTGATATGAAAAGTGCAAACAACCAAATGCCATTAGAGGAACAGTCATGTCGACTATCACGTCAAACTTGTTATTGGAAGTCAACAAAAGAAATTAAAAGACTATTCTATGGAATATCCATTGGACCAGCAGCTTTTTCAGCGTTTATGAGGAAAATCTTTTGTCCAGTTATTCTCAGCAAAAACGTTATTTAGACACTTTCTTCATACAACCACAAACAAAACAGAAAACATTCAGAAAACATGAAATCAGCCCCAGATAAATCACATTTTTTCCTCAGTCGTGTTAAATTCCTTGGACATATTATTGGAGGTAGGACAATTGCTCAAATAGAATAACGAATAAATACTTTTAAAAAAACCAACCACCATCTAATAAAAAAAATCCAAGAAATTCTTGGAATGTTGAGCTTTTTAGTTAAATATTTTTTGAAATGCAATTATACTACCTCAGACTATTTTAAAAAAATTTTAGACAACAAAATAATTTTAATGGGCATTGGAACATCAAAATCGTTTTGATGAAATGAAAACTCTTCTCACAGAAAAAAATCCAAACACAATCGAAGATCCAGATCAACCATTCTATGCCATGTGTGATACCTCAAACTTTGGAATTGGCGCAACACTATTACAATCACATAATGGTACGAACAAAATGAACCTTAAATCAGCTAATTCAAGATTTTTTTACACAAGCGGAACTGAGAATCTCTACAATTATGAGTGTATGTACAGCTATAATAAATACACCCGTTTTTGTTACAGATCAGAAACCAATAATTTTTCTATTTACACAAAAATCAAACCCAAACCATAAAGTTTAATGGTTTTAACTTACCTTATTGATATTTCAAAAACTCCCTTTAGTTTGGACAGCGGGAAAAACTATGTTTTACTAGACACACGTAGTAGAAATACACCACCTGAGTTAACAACACGGAAAACATCCGTAGAAATGCCACAAAGATAAAGTTCTACCTTGCAAAAGACAAAACATCACCACGACAAGGATCCAAGTATGCAAAAATAACCAATCCCGACAACACGTAACTAAATAATTTGGAACATTTTCAACTATACCTTGAATGCCTTAATTACCATTACGAGGTAGATTTATTAGGAAAGTCTACAATTAAACCAATACCAATACCGTGGAAAAACAACACTATAAAAAACACGAAAATTACACAGGAAAACTTATTCCTTTTGATAGAAAAGGAAAACTTGATAGACAATGTAAATTTACCAAGTCCTCCTGATTTAAATCCAAAAAATACAATTAAAAGAGTCTCCAACATGCAAGAACCCCTAGATAATACACCTCTCTCGAAAAATGAAATTAAAAATATTTTTCTTCCAATTAAAGAAACGATGACACTTAAACTTCTACAAAATTGCCAAAAACGTGACCCCATTGTTAGACAACTTAAATGTTGGCACAAATATAAAACAAAAATCATAAAAACTGACATCACATTCCTAGGAATTACTTAGATATTTTCGAAAGTTTAACAAAACAACAATCAACGAAAACACTGATTTTTTAGTACATCAAACGCCCGAAACAAAAGTACCCTGTTTACTATTATGCATGATTTTAATCGCATATCACATCTGACATTCTTTACATTAAAAGAACATGCAGTTTCAGAAAAAAACATATTCAAACTTCACAAAAAGTTTCTGCTTTCCAAATGCACGAACTTGGATGAAAGTCTTATGCAAAGATTGCACAACAGTTGAATTAAATAATCCATTTCCACGCCAAAAACAACTAGCAGAAAAACAACACTTTAAAGGTCGATAATTCAATCATAGAATATCATTCGATTCAAAAGGCCCTCTCCTCAGAAGGAAATTTGTATGTTATGGTAATAGTGGATCCATTTACTCATTTTGTAGCACTCAACCCTTTTTCTCATTCTGAAGCTAATTATGCTTGAAAAACACTTTACAGACATTGGGTAGCAAAATGTGGACTACCAGAAGTCCTTGTCACAGACAATGGCACTGAATTTATAAATACTGAAATAAAATATTATGATATCTTTAGACTATCAAAGATAAGCCCCAAAATCCCATGCCCCAAAGATTAATCGGTTACTACAAGGCATGAATCTCTCATTACAAGAATCTCTTCGATGTATTATAATTGGAAATGATACAAATTACAACGAATGGTCAAACGACTTTAAAATATTTCAACTAACTTAAAATTCCCTATCACAACAACTCTTGGACTATCACAATATAAAATGGTTTTCAATCAAAAACCATGCAAACCAATGATGTTCACAGAAAACTCCATTACAAATACACAAGGTTACTGTCAACCTACCAAAGGTTCAATTTGTTATAAATTACCACTCCATACACACGACGAAGATCGTTTTCAACATCCACAATCTTTACAATTATACTCTGGAACACATACAGAATGGATTTTAAACCGAGATGAAAATTATAATGAAAATTATCAAATACTTATTTCAAGTCAAAATATTCAATCTCAAAAAAGTTTACGTTTTGCACCAGCATCAAACCAAACAAAAAGGAACACATGTCTTAATCCAAAAAAGAACAATTTTCAAAAAATTATGATTTATTCGAAAAAAAATCATTTCAAAAATTTGAAAAACCCACAGATGTTACCTAAAAACTATCGATCAAACAAGTAAGAAACAAGTAAGAAACAATACAGCATCGCAACAACTTTTTACCATGTTATCCAAAATAACATGCTCTTCGCAAATTCACACATTTATACTCATTTACAGGAATGTACATTGTTGAAAAAACAACAGAAAAGAAAACAAACAACAAAAAACACAAATTTCAAAACAGGTCGAAAAAAATCACTGAAAAAAATTAAAAAGAACAAAAAATCTCAAAACAAATAGCTCACAAACAGATAATTAATCGTAAATTAGGAGGAAAGTACTTAATACCAGAAGAAGAAGAAAAAACACATCAAGGCCAATATCATGTCTCAGAAATCAACCAAGAAAAGAATGTAAAAACTTCATCCCACAATCTATAATACTAAAGAAAAAACATTTTAAGAAAAACCCTTCAATAATTACGATACATTCAACATGCCTGGATAAAAATTTCTGAAAAATCTATAATTTTCTCGAAAAAAATTTCACAATCAATTAAAAACAAAACTAGGAAGTTAACAGCTAAACCTTCAGACTTTACTTCACCCAATACTCCCCATATCCAACCCACTTGTCAAAAATCAAAGAAGAATTTGACCACACTTAGCTTCCAATTCAGAAAAAATAAAAACTTCGACGAAACAAATCAATTTTTAAGTGCTTCTTTCGAATCAGTTCACTACATTAAAATATTCTTTTCAACTTTATTTTCAACTTTTTTCACTCTTCTCGCTTTTTAAGTGTTTTTTTAATTACCGATATTTTTGAAATAGCACTCCTCCTTTTCATAGTTTTTGCAGTATAATCATAAAATTCTACTCCCTCACAAAAAACTACCACAGCTACCACAACCTGTCTAAAGTCATTGATCGCTTCTTCAGGTACGAAACTTAGATAACATGCGACGAATTCTTTTTAAGAAGAAAAATATTTTTTTCTTATTGTAATTTTCCTCATTTATCTGGATTCTCTAATTTTAACAATTGGTGACTGCATGAAAAAGGCAATTATTACCTCGCATTATCATCAGTTTTGCTTATCATTTTTATAGAAGAAAACTATAAAGAACATAAATTTAAATTAAAAAAAGCATTTAGATGTAATTCAAAAATGCTAATCAACACCCACCGAAACAATCCTCATCAATTTAAACATCCCAGGACTCCCAATCACATCAACATCTAGTTTAAAAAATCAGCCCCACACGCATTTCGTTTGTAGAAAGCTCATATAAGTTTGAAGAAAGAAACGCAATATTATCCAAACCTTTAGTACCAGCTATTCGTCAAGAACCCCTAAGTCAACCACAATACGAACCAACATATTACATCCACCCCTCACTTCGACAATTTCTTAACAGGGCCAGACATTTAACTCAAAACCAAAGTTCAACAACTACATTAGACTAACAAATTTTTCACGCCCGACTAAATCGAAAACCTAACCACATCCAAACTTCATTTTAATATACCCTCATCACCAGCATCGACCCCTCTAGCTCTTTTGCAGAGTACAAACAAATCTAAATAGTCCATCAAATTTTTTAGGTTTAACACCTACTTATGATCAATTTCGTGAAAATCTCTTTCTTTAATCCCCCCACTTCATCACAAGAACTTCCTCATTGGATGACAAAAACTCTTCCCAAGGTGAACCCAATCTTGTAAAATATTCAAAAGACATCTCGTCAGATACCAAATTATCATTACCAGAAACTCTATCACACCCATCAACACCTTCAGGAACAGGTGAAACACCAACCACTACGTTTCCTCTAAATTTCACTCATATTTTAGACTATCGCTATCGTGAATTTCTAAGTACTAGTGTACCCAATATTGGAATACAATTTTAGCACTACGTCCCCTTTTTGGCCCACACATCGATAAAAATCGGCTACATAATTGGGCACTAAATCGATTAAATAATAGACACGGCATCCACAAAGATTTACCGGAACATAATATACAAATCCTTACTCAAGACAACCTAACTCTTTTATTCGAAATAACAGTAAAGTCTGAAAAAACTAGTTCATCATCCACTGCCAATATCTCCACCAAATATATCAGCTCAATCCAACCTCCGTGTATCACAACAGAACTTATCTATAAATACGATAGGTATACAAAAAAGACATTAGGATTTATAAAAATCTATAATCCCTTTCCAGGGTTATCAGACACATGTACTCCTCGAATCCCATGTCAGACACATCTTCCTCGAAACCTTTTTTCCCCCGTGGACTTTTAAATCCCACATCCCATCAAAACCCTCCCCCTCGAACAAGATCACGAGACCTCCTGGTTACCCATTATGACTATGAGGAAAAGCAATAAAAAAGATTACATAAATGTGCAACTAATCAAGTAACACATTGTGAATCCAAAGCACATGACATAATATCAACAAACAAAAAGCAACATTTTACTGAAATACACGAGCTAAAACTCTAACAGGACATAAGTTTACGCCAAAAAATCTCAGAAAAGAAAGTACATTGTTCACAAGTCTCAAAAGGAAATAAAAATAGACTCAATCACGAATCTTGTTAACAAAGTAATAGTGAAAAACTCTAGCATCTTAACCTTGAAGATTGAAAAAACGAACTGTAACAATTAAAATTAACCACAAATAAAGGCACAAATTTTAAAATGGTAAATTTTTAAGTCCTCCCAGATTTTTCGCTTCCTGCAGAACTTGAACGGTACCAAGGTCATTTTAGAAGTTATATATCAGTATCACGGTGTTTTCGCGACTCAAAGGACGATATATACTGTCCGAAGGATTACACTTACCCTGTAAGAACGATCAAGGATATTGCGATCCTACCACTCGCAGACAGGCAACCATCGTTTGGTTCCCTGAAGACACATGTACCAGGTCTCAAGTCGCTAAAATTCACCCAAGATTAATAAAATTTCACCAAAAATACTTCATTGAATCAACCCCTTTCGAAAAAATCAACCCTGTTCGAATCAGATAAAATGGACAAAAAAAAAAAACATTGGCGATATAGAAAACAAGTTAACACGTTTCATTTTTACCCTGAAACAAAAGTAGCTTTAAGATAGCTTCGACCCTTTTTCAAGACACAAAATTCAGAAACTCTTATCGAATACGAAAAAGGTTTCAACGTGAAAACAGGAAAGTTATTTTTTTGCCACAGCACAACATCTCAAAACCGAAAAGCTGCAAAATCTTACATCCCGGTAACATTTTACAAAGGCACAAGAAATCCTGGTGTAAAACTTAGCCCACAAGATAAAGAAAATACACAATTACAAGATCTTTCACATTTTAATAACACACATTTTGGCGCAATCCACTACGATACACGACAATATATTACTAGCTTATACGACAAGTTGAATTTTTCAATAAATGTCACTCCCCGAATTAGAAACGTTCCATCGTTTTTGTGAACTCGAACGGACACAAATACTAAAATCGCTCGCTCTAGCAGAATTCAAAATATCCTGTGCAGGATAATTTGTATACGGAAACAGACCTAACTTCATTGATTATGAAGAAAAAATCTTTTGGTATTACACATTCACTAAGAAACTTTCACCATTTTATGTTTTTTAAGATTAAACCTGTTACAAACGAATCCCTGTATTCTATATAAATGAAGAACTTTTTGAAGATAAAATATCACAACCTGCAAATTTTTGGGTTACTGCTGTTCCATGTGGATCTGAAAAAAGTCATAATCAAGTACAGCTTAACCCAAACGAAGATAACTAACGAAGATAATTATCTTCTTACCCCAAACACTACATTAATGCCACCATTAAAGAAAGTTTTATCCAAAAACATACGCGCAATAGCTCGTAACCCTAACACAGACTTTCAATCAATAGGTACTTTTTCTAGATAAGTCATACAACATCACATTTGAACATAGCAAACTTCTCATTAAAAGTCAAACAAAATAAAGGGAGTCAATTGATCAAAACTGACGAAAACTCGCTAAAACAGCAGGCTTCTCAGATATAAACGCTCAGGTCTAAAGCGGATATTTTAATGATATTAAGGATTACATATATCTTAATGGTGAAAATTACCGTCCACAAGATATTTCACCGATTAATATTTTCAATTTGTCAATCTTAAAATGAATTTATTGCTTTTCTAGGTTGGCCCTACTAGTTTTTAGAAAGACTGACTATCTTATACGCTAGATATATTTTTTTTTGGATTTCTCTTCTCACTTCTACAAGGAATTTATAACACATGTGCAATACATGCACAAGCAAATAAACAAGCAAGCGTAGCACGCATTTTAATTGCAAGATTTTTGGAATATTTTCTACCTTAATCAATTAAATCTTTCTTGACGCTCAAAGTAGAGAGTACAATAAACAACTATTTACAAAAAAAGCATATGACACTCCACAAGACAATACAAAATTAAAACCTAGAGCACCACCAAATTTAGAAAGTCAATAAAACAATCAACCCTTATCTTTAGTTCCACAAAATGATAGAAACACACTAGCAATCACTGATCATGCCTCCCAGGCTAGTAACTTCCCACGAAGTCCAGTATCTCTTATATCACTCCACCATCCAAACATTGACGACACATATGATCATAGTGTAGAACAACCACACAAAAAAAATATCGTTCTCACAGCAACCATCTTTTTAGCACACGATGAGCCAACAAATTAGATCCTTCGGCCGTTCTCTTTCCGATCCATCCAACCTCAATCACCAATCCTCCCGCATTTCGCTCTCAGACATCTTGTCCCCTACCCAGTTTTTTTTCGAACTCACTACTGAGATCATATTAAGAACGAAACTAACTCAGACATACACATATTAAAAATTTATACATCTTCGTTACATATCTAACTCACCAACACGTAACCCACAACAGCGTTTTATGTTTATATGTTCAAAGTACACTTCACCATACTTTTTTAACTTCACTTTTTGTATTGAAACCATTAATTTCCACGGAATCCTCCGCATTTATGATCCTATCAGACATATGTATTTATTCTGCCCATTAGCCATCACTTTCCCCATTGATGACGCTGGCCCACTAGTTTTCACCCGAAAAGTAAATACGGCTTATTGAAATCACCCTAATAGATTATGTTCACAACACTAAACTCAACAAAAGATTATATAATTCATTTCAAAACACAAATTCTGATTTCTCGCAACACAACGAAGAAATTAACAGCATCAGAGCGCTGGAAGTCCTCTGGCCTCTGCTTCGTAAAAACGTTATCCGGATGCTCACAAAAATTCTCGTAACAGCACGAACGATTAAAATTAAGTTCCCTAGTGGACTTTTCCCTGATGCAGAACCCTCGTAAGTATGAATTTAAATATTTAAACTAACAATTAAAACAAGACACTTACCATTTTTACTTGTAATACTCAATTTTCTGTAATACAATAATTTAAAAACTCTGTAGTAAAATGCAAATAGTTCAAAGCAAAAATTTGTTAAAATGAGTACACCTTACGAGGAAACTAACCTTTTTATGCGAGCTTCCTCTGTAAAGAAAATAAATAGTCTCTTTACTCGCTCACAATCAACACACTCTCTCAACCAAACTCGCACAACTCGAGCACGTAGAATTGTTTAGTAAATGAATTTCAATATGCAAAACCTAAGTGTTAACAACTTTAACTTGTTTTCGAGCGTTTCAGACTTTGCTTTAACCCGATTGGAAGGAGATATAAGTAAGCTTAAACTAACCAACGCAGCTTACTAACTGTACAAAGCCAACCGCTTGTACAATGTAACGCACGGTACTCAGGTCTAAATAAACCCAGATTAAAACTGGATAAATTTTTTTTTTGAAACCCACTGTCAAGTTGTTTTAAAAGCACTCAAAACAAAAAAAGCCAAAAAAAAAACCCTAAACAAAACCACCTGTTTTTGATAAAAAGAAACAACAAAGACAACAAAAAAAGAGAAAAACACCTCAATGATCAAAATGAACAAAAAATTGAACACGGTTGAAAAGTTGAAAAAAAGAACGGTAAAATTACACTCCTTCACTGGCCTCTAAATCTGAGCATGATCTAAAGCCGGCCTAACCCACAGCTCTACAACAACGCTTATGACCCACACTGTATTTTTGACGAGAGTTGCTATAGGGTGAAAGAATCTTTGAAATAACCGAAAATACATAAAAAACGCTTTCGCAAAAAAAACTAATAGAATATGATAACTAAAATTGATCACACTAACAAGATAAAGATTTATTATGCAATGTAAAAAATTTCTTAGAGCAAATGGAACGAGCAGCAAAATGAGATGAAAACTCGACGACATTCCGACTTAGAATGGCAATTCTATTGGTTCGTTGCCGTAGTCACAATCCTCATAAGATTAAAGTGTAGACCCAACCTCGAAGCAAAGGTACCCATTGAAGAAGAGAAATGGCCAGCTCGGTGTTGATCTCTTATACAGATCCTAGTCGCTTGCCACTTCAGACAAAAGATCAAATTTCATCTTGCACGTTGTCTCGCTCTAAGTTTAACTCAATCTCGAATCTTGACACAATCGCTTGAAGAAGACCCACGGTCAAACGGGCCCACTTCTGGAACAAAAACAACTGCCCTTTTTCTCTCTACGAAAACAACTACATCTCTCACTCCTTCAGGCAGTTACTGCTCCAAATGCTCAAAAGAAAACTACTCCAAAGAACGAAAATCTCTCCATACATTCTTCACTTTAATAAACATTTTAAAAACTAAAAACTCTAAACCCCGGAAGAGTGGAACCAGTTTAAAACTAGTATTTATGACCAATTGTATTCTGGATAAACTATCTCTATAAAATATTTCTTACTAATTAAGTAAGATATTAATTCATAACGAACACTGACAAATATTTGTAGTGCTGAAACTACGTGTAGTTTCAGCATCAGAATAATTTGAATAATTCTTAGAAGATAGTTGTTCTTCTTTGGAACAAATTCCATACACCTAACTCGCGAATGCCAGAAAACATTAGATCTATTGAGACTGGGAGATATAAGAGTAAGAGTAAGAATGCGGTATTAGATTAAGTTACACGAATCTATCCGGCCGAAAATAAGATAGCGAGACAAACAAACGGTGTACTTCATCTGAAATTACTCTATGAAAAGCTACCTCTGGCTTCAACCCAAAATGCAGTGCGGGTAATTTTTCATCGGTTTGATAATTTTTGTCGTATGTAGATGTAGACTGGTTTTGGACGCTAAATTGACTGGTTTTGGTTCCTCCA
Source organism: Symsagittifera roscoffensis (assembly GCF_963678635.1). Lineage (NCBI taxonomy): Eukaryota > Metazoa > Xenacoelomorpha > Acoela > Convolutidae > Symsagittifera > Symsagittifera roscoffensis. The sequence goes on from NC_087068.1 coordinate 34,637,544, forward strand.
TAGGATCATTATTTGGGAAGAGTTGAAATATATGAATATCTCCCGCACTGTAATTTCATTGATCCAAAAATATAAGATTTTTGTACTCTGTCTCTCTGAAGTTCGAAAACAATCAAATCTTATTGATTACGAATTGATAATCAGGTTACTGTTTTTCGAAGCAATAAAAGACTGTCTTGAGCGATTTTAACCAACTGTTTTTTGTCTTACCTCAAAAGTTTTCATCGAAACAAGAGTTTTTCACTATAATCAGTAAAAATACATTTTTTTCTCTTTTTGCGTGCTTTTTTTATATTTTCCTTTTTTTCAAAACTCGGGTTAGATATTTTGTTTTTTTTATTCAATTGCTCATGTGTCTAAACGCGTTTTTATAATAATTTACAGCTTTTTTTGTAACTTTCTGACCTTCAGTTTTTTAGCGAACCCCACGTTTAATCTCGTTCTCCCTACCCCTCGTGCATTCCTTACCACACTGTTATCTCTTACCGTGGTAGGGGAGGGAGGATGTTGTGGAAAGTCGAGGGGGTGTGAGAGGATGAGTAGTGAGTGTTAGTGAACACGGGAGGAACAAAAGTTGAGTGAACAATTCACATCAACGAAAGTTAATCAATTTTCATGAGTCTTATTCTGAAAGGTTACTTTGAATAGCAAATTAGATTTTAATCGCTTGTAATGGAAAAACGATTTTTTTTTCAACCATTAAATATCACGGACTAGGAAACGATCGAGTTGTCTAAGTTTGCCACTATATTTGCTTGACTAAAAACAATTTGTTCCATTTTAATCGGTATTTACTTCATCACGGGCATTAGCTGTTGGAAACTTATACGAACGGTAAGAGAGCTGGATCAATACAGAAAAACGATTTTAAAAAATGCCAGTAAAGAAAATGAAAAACAATAGAAATCATTTGCTTTATAAAAAACTTTCAGCCAAGTTTTCTGGATCTCGTGCAAAACTATCGCCACATTCTGTTGTATGATAATGTTTAAAAATTAATTTCGAAGTATATTTAAAACAAATACACTTGAGAGAACGTCAAAGGCGATTAGCTTGTCGAGTGACGCTTCAAGAGCAAAGATAAATTTGCTAATCAAGAAATCAGAAGAAATACGCTTTATCACACAAGAATGCTTGTCTAATTCCAAAAAAAAAAACGAAAAAGCCCGAAAAACATTCTGTTTTTTTAACTAGTTGATTGCAGAAAGCGAAAAAGAAAAACAAACATCACTTACCAGAATAGTTCCAAAAAAATAGATATAGGCTTTTGTCTCCGACTTTAGTCTTTTGTTCCCATCGGTCCCTAAAAAGCAGGGCTCAAGCTAATCCACGTGTATGCAGTCGTTATTGCTGTCAATAGTGTGTTGTTTTCTCAAAAATTTTGCTAATGTTCTCATCAATTCATCTATGTGAAGTCCTTTACCAATTTTTTGTATTTGTTTTTTTTTAATGTTAGAGCGTCCGTTTTTTAAGTTATAAAGAATTCGTAAAATTCTGTTCTGCGCTTTGTCAACAGTTTTTTAAATCAGTTTTATTTGCCGGATCATATAACAACAATACTGTAACACTGGTTGAATGTATGTAAGCCCCATATAATTTCAAAATAGATTTTTGGTTAAAACACAGTTGGTAGTGATAAATTTGGCCTGATGACAATCGATCAATCAAAGGATTTTTGATTGTTTGTATTTTGGAGTGTTGTCTGTTGTAACTCCAGATAAATCAATTCAATTGTTAGTTCTAAAGCGTCGTTACTCAAATTCATTTTGCAGTTTAATTTTGTCTTGAGTTAGAGGACTTTACATTTACCTTCCTTTACTGCAAGCTTATTACTATCCATTCATAACGAAACGCGCTGTAATTCGTCGGACATTGATTTACCTTAATCTTCAACAGTTTTAAACAATGTTGTGTCATCTGCAAAAATGGTTATTATGTAATTGGTACTTCAGGAAGATCGTTCTCATTAAGCAAAAACAGTAAGGGACCATGTATCGAAACTTGGGACACCCCACACACAATCGAACGTTTCTGCGAGAACTGTTTTTCAATATCAACATATTGGTATCTGTTTTCAAGGTATGACTTCAAAAATCCATGATTTGGGTATCTAAAGCCATGTCTATACCATATTTCAAAAAGAATTGAGTGATCAACGGTATCAAACGCTTTGGACAAATCAACAAAGGTTTATTCGATGTCATCTGATAAATATTTCCAAATGGTCTTTATGGCTTCCATATTTCCATCTACTGTTGATTTTTATTTTTGATTGATACAAATTGACTTAGCGTCAAAAGTTTTGCTGATAACATAAAACTTTTCCTTCTGTTACAGAACAGTTTTTCAAGAACTAAACGGATTACCGGAAGGAGAGAAATTGGTCTGTATCTTCCAGAGTTATCTTTAATTTTTACTCTTAAGAAGCGGTATTACTCGAGCAACTTTTGAAGCTCGAGGAAAGTACTGCTCCTCAAAGCAACGATTAAATAGCCTGGCAAGATAACTAGACATGGCGGTGTTTTTAATTTGAACTAGATAATTAATATAGCCTTTACAGTCCGCTGATGTTTTGTTTTCCATATTCTCTATAAAAAAATTTTCATGATCATTTGTTTTCTAAAAAACTATTGACTCAGTCGTTGTTTTCTAAATTGAAACCTCGACGACATTCCGACTTAGAATGGTTATTCTATTGGTTTGTTGCCGTAGTCACAATCCTCATAAGATTAAAGTGTAGACCCAACATCGAAGCAAAGGTACCCATTGAAGAAGAGAAATGGCCAGCTCGGTGTTGATCTCTTATACAGATCCTAGTCGCTTGGCACTTCAGACAAAAGATCAAAACTCATCTTGCACGTTGTCTCGCTCTAAGCTTAACTCAATCTCGAATCTTGACACAATCACTTGAAGAAGACCCACGGTCAAACGGGCCCACTTCTGGAACAAAAACAACTGCCCTTTTTCTCTCTACGAAAACAACTATATCTCTCACTCCTTCAGGCTGTCACTGCTCCAGCCGCTCAAAAGAAAACTACTCCAAAGAACGAAAATCTACTCCAAAATTATGACCAATTGTATTCTGGATAAATTATCTCTATAAAATATTTCTTACTAATTATGTAAGATATTAATTCATAACGAACACTGACAATTATTATTAGTGCTGAAACTACGTGTAGTTTCAGCCTCAGAATATTTTGAATAATTCTTACAAGATAGTTGTTCTTCTTTGGAACAAGTTCCATAAACCTAACTCGCGAATGCCAGAAAACACTAGATCTATTGAGACTGGGAGATATAAGAGTAAGAGTAAGATTGCAGTATTAGACTAAGTTACACGAATCTATCCGGCCGAAAATAAGATAGCGAGACAAACAAACGGTGTACTTCATCTGAAATTACTCTATGAGTAAGCTAATTACTCTATGAGTAAGCTACCTCTGGCTTCAACCCAAAATGCAGTGCGGGTAATTTTTCATCGGTTTGATAATTTTTGTCGTATGTAGATGTAGACTGGTTTTGGACGCTAAATTGACTGGTTTTGGTTCCTCCATAGGATCACTATTTGGGAAGAGTTGAAATATATGAATATCTCCCGCACTGTAATTTCTTTGATCCAAAAATATAAGATTTTTGTACTCTGTCTCTCTGAAGTTCGAAAACAATCAAATCTTATTGATTACGAATTGATAATCAGGTTACTTTTTTCCGAAGCAATAAAAGACTGTCTGGAACGATTTTAACCAACTATTTTTTTGTCTTACTTCAAAAGTTTTCATCGAAACAAGAGTTTTTCACTATAATCAGTAAAAATACTTTTTTTTTCTCTTTTTGCGTGCTTTTTTTATATTTTCCTTTTTTTCAAAACTCGGGTTAGATATTTTGTTTTTTTTATTCAATTGCTCATGTGTCTAAACGCGTTTTTATAATAATTTACAGCTTTTTTTGTAACTTTCTGACCTTCAGTTTTTTAGCGAACCCCACGTTTAATCTCGTTCTCCCTACCCCTCGTGCATTCCTTACCACACTGTTATCTCTTACCGTGGTAGGGGAGGGAGGATGTTGTGGAAAGTCGAGGGGGTGTGAGAGGATGAGTAGTGAGTGTTAGTGAACACGGGAGGAACAAAAGTTGAGTGAACAATTCACATCAACGAAAGTTAATCAATTTTCATGAGTCTTATTCTGAAAGGTTACTTTGAATAGCAAATTAGATTTTAATCGCTTGTAATGGAAAAACGATTTTTTTTTCAACCATTAAATATCACGGACTAGGAAACGATCGAGTTGTCTAAGTTTGCCACTATATTTGCTTGACTAAAAACAATTTGTTCCATTTTAATCGGTATTTACTTCATCACGGGCATTAGCTGTTGGAAACTTATACGAACGGTAAGAGAGCTGGATCAATACAGAAAAACGATTTTAAAAAATGCCAGTAAAGAAAATGAAAAACAATAGAAATCATTTGCTTTACAAAAAACTTTCAGCCAAATTTTCTGGATCTCGTGCAAAGTTATCGCCACATTATGTTGTATGATAATGTTAAAAAATTAATTTCGAAGTATATTCAAAACAAATACACTTGGGAGAACGTCAAAGGCGATTAGCCTGTCGAGTGACGCCTCAAGAGCAAAGATAAATTTGCTAATCAAGAAATCAGAAGAAATACGCTTTATCACACAAGAATGCCTGTCTAATTCCTAAAAAAACGAAAAAGCCCGAAAAACATTCTGTTTTTTTAACGAGGTGATTGCAGAAAGCCAAAAAGAAAAACAAACACCACTCACCAGAATAGTTCCAAAAAAGTAGATATAAGCTTTTGACTCCGACTTTAGTCTTTTGTTCCCATCGGTCCCTAAAAAGCAGGGCTCAAGCTAATCCACGTGTATACAGTCGTTAATGCTGTCAATAGTGTGTTGTTTTCTCAAAAATTTTGCTTATGTTCTCATCAATTCATCTATGTGAAGTCCCGTACCAATTTTTTGTATTTGTAAAATTCTGTTCTGCACTTTGTCAACAATTTTTTAAATCAGTTTTTTTTGCCGGACCATATAACAACAATACTGTAACACTGGTTGAATTTAAGCCTCATATAATTTCAAAAGAGGTTTTTGGTTAAAACACAGTTGGTAGTGATAAATTTGGCCTGATGACAATCGATCAATCAAAGGATTTTTTGGTTGTTTGTATTTTGGAGTGTTGTTTGTTGTAACTCCAGATAAATCATTTCAATTGTTAGTTCTAAAGCGCCGTTACTCAAATTCATTTTGCAGTTTATTTTTGTCTTGAGTTAGAGGACTTTACATTTACCCTCCTTTACTGCAAGCTTCTTACTCTCCATTTATAACGAAACGCTCTGTAAGTCGTCGGATATTGATTTACCTTAATCTTTAACAGTTTTAAACAATGTTGTGTCATCTGCAAAAATGGTTATTATGTAATTGGTACTTCAGGAAGATCGTTCTCATTAAGAAAAAACAGTAAGGGACCATGTACCGAAACTTGGGACACCCCACACACAATCGAACGTTTCTGCGAGAACTGTTTTTCAAGATCAACATATTGGTATCTGTTTTCAAGGTATGACTTCAAAAATCCATGAATTGGGTATCTAAAGCCATGTCTATAACATATTTCAAAAAGAATTGAGTGATCAACGGTATCAAACGCTTTGGACAAATCAACAAAGGCACATTCGATGTCATCTGATAAATATTTCCAAATGGTCTTTATGGCTTCCATATTTGCATCTACTGTTGATTTTAAGTTTTGATTGATACAAATTGACTTAGCGTCAAATGTTTTTTTTTGATAACATAAAACTTTTCCTTCTGTTACAGAACAGTTTTTCAAGAACTAAACGGATTACCGGAAAGGGAGAAATTGGTCTGTATCTTCCAGAGTTATTTTTATTTTTTACTCTTAAGAAGCGGTATTACTCGAGCAACTTTCGAAGCTCGAGGAAAGTACTGCTCCTCAAAGCAACGATTAAATAGCCTGGCAAGATAACTAGACACGGCGGTGTTTTTAACTTGAATTAGATAATTAATATAGCCTTTACAGTCCGCTGATGTTTTGTTTTCCATTTTCACTATAAAAAAATTTTCATGATCATTTGTTTTCTGAAAGACTATTGACTCAGTCGTTGTTTTCTAAATTGAAAACTCGACGACATTCCGACTTAGATAGACTTATTATAGAGTTCCTTTCTTTGCAGTGCTGTTTTTCACCCGATTGTTCACCCAATATTCTTAGTTAGGGCGGAAATACTTTCATTTTGTGGTAATATTTCTGTCAATGCTGATAGTAAACTTTCGTCAATAAAGGATTTAGAGAAAAATTTATTTTAAGCTAAGTGTAGGTCTTTGTAAATCAATTAATTGTGGTCTTGGTTTTCTTTCGATTGAAGTCTCTTGATAGGTCTGTTCAATTTCTTTAGCATGGAAAAGTTATTTTCGTTCTTTTCACTCAAAGTCTCATCAGTTTTTAAGTATAAACCATGATGACCTGAATTGCGGTAACTAGTGTTTCAGCTGAGCCCAAAAATTTTTGTGAAAAACACAACGACCAGGTCTGCGATTTACCTGTTTCTCTAGTTTGGTTGCTTGTTAACCTTGGCTTCAATCCTTGAATTAAAAGTGAAATAAGAATTTTTTTGTAGAAGTACGGGCCGAGACATGTACTTTCCTATAAATAATACTTTCAATCATATTTCTATTTAAATCTCCGAAAAGTATGTGTGTGCAATTACTTTGGCTCTTTACACTGGATATGTCTTCTTGTAGAAGGTCTAAAGTTCCATCTATTCAACATTTTGTGATTTGAAAAACACAGCTAAAAAAATTTTTTCACCCTCTTTCAATCTTTTTACCCACAAGATTTGTAACAGACGGCGTGTAGTCCTCTTTACGATATGATTTTCAAGTTGTTTTTTAATATATTTTCTACGCCGCCATCTCGTTTGGCTCTAATGCTTGCAACATTTTTTTTGTTATCCCTTTAGAACTGGCGCATTTATGTTTCTATTTTTGTTGTACCATATCTTGGTTGATGCTATTGCTAGTGGTTTGCTTTCAAGTTCTGAAACAAAAACTTCCAAACTACTGAAACTTTTATATACTGATCTAATTATTTGTAGAAGTACGGGCCGAGACATGTACTTTCCTATAAATAATAAATCTGTTTTGTCACTTCTGCGATTTCTGTTTCTACTTTATTGTTCTCACTTTCCTTTTTTCCTCTACTTACCTTTTTTACTTTCCTTTTTTGTGTGCTTTGTGAAGAATTTAGGAAGAATTTATATTTTTACCGCGGAAGTCGCAGTAAAAATCTTTTGAGATTCTGACAAAACCAAGAGTTCATCCACACGTTTCAATATTTACACACAGACCTTCTGATGTATGCCTGAAACAAAACCGCGGAAGTCGCAGTTAAGGCTTCAAACTTTTTTTCACTTGCAAGATGGTAACTGCGGAAGTCGCATGTTCCATCATATAAAAGCATACACCTGATTGACATTTTACATTTTTTTGCTGCGGAAGTCGCAGTACACAAAAATCGAGATCAACAAAAAGGTTAAAAAACACAAAAACTAAAAAAAAATCTCTTTTCAGCTTTACTTTTATTGATTTTTTTCCTCCTACTTTTGCTTATTTTTGAAGATCTTCATAGAAAGAAAACAACTGAGAAAGATTTTTGTTTTATAGGCTTGAAAGAGGTTAAAAAAAACTAGGTTTTATCTTTGCTCTGATATTACATATACCTAAGCAATAATCATATATTTGAACAAATAGAATGTCTGCTAAGCTAAGTTTAACCTTCCTGATGGAAGTTTCATTTTCAGTTTATCTTCTTAGAAGAAGGAGCTGTTAGTCAACAAACAAAAGGATTCCCATTTTATTTCGGAAACAAATTCCGTCCAATGACCAATTTTCCTCTGCTTTTTCAATAAACGCCTTTTTCTGCTCTGGCGATAGAGACGCATATATTCTCATTGTTCACTAGCCGTCAACTAAAAGTCGACTTTTGTTTCCTTTAGAACTTGGTTCTATCAGCGTACTAGGTTTTTCAGCTGCTGTTGCTGTTGCTCTCGAATGATTGGGTTCTCGAGAGTTTCCTGATCTTTTTCTGCGTTAATTTTTGTTTAATACGGAGTTCCCAAGCTCAGTTGACATAAAACGGGTACTGAGCAATTTTTAGTCGGAATGATGAAATTCTTCTTTCAGCCAGTCATTTGCATACCGTATCGAGCGGAGGCAAGCGTTCTTTTACCCAAATCATTTTTTGGTTGATCGGATTTTTTGTAGCCCTCTTGTTTCACCTTTCTCCTGTTTTTATACGCCTCATAATTTTCGTTGAATTGAACAAACTTTACAATGATTGAAGTCCTCAGTTTGTTTTGTAAGCCTCTGCTAGGCAAAATATGATGGGCTTTCAACCATCTTTCACTGACTCTCAGTTTCAAATTTTCATCCTGAAACCAGAAAACATTGTTGAGCAATTTTTTTTGTATCGAGGGCTTTAAAAGGAGGGTTATCTACAAGGATCGAATCTTCGGAGGAGTGTCCTTCTTGGAAGAGTTTCGTTCTTGTTCTCTTAGTCTCTTGTTTATATCATCTCAAAAACCTTTAATTTCATTTACTTTAGACGTAACTTCTACTTGCATTTCGAAGAGATCAGATATCAGGATACTCACTCCCAGTCTCGTTGCCTCATTTGAGATAGTGTCCCCTATCTGACGTAGCTTTGCGAATTTTTCGTCCTTCGTAAAGAGTATGAAACAAATCTCATCTTTCAAGTAAAAAGAAATAAATTTTATTCTTTCTTTCAAAATAGGGATTGTTCTTGATATTTCGTATTTTGATTGAACGTTTTTTCGCAGTGGGAAAGAATTAATTTTAACCTGATTTCGAGTGATTTCGCATTTTTTTTCGGGTAAAAAACGTTTTCCGGATAAATTTTTACAAAAATTTGAGCAAATTTGTGTCAATGTTCGGAAATATAAGCAGGGTAAATAATATAGCTGCTAACATGACTTGTTCTGGTGTCTATTTCGTGCCTGAATTTGAGTTTTTCTGTCGTTTTTCCGGATTACAAAATTTATTCTCCAGAAAACTTCCAATTTTTCAAACAAAATAAGGCCTTTGATTGGATATAAGTTCTTCAAATTATCTTGTGTTTACTCAACAAGATAATCACTATAAATTTTTAGCAGGGTTCTGGTCTCTATTTCGTACGTGGATTTGGGTTGTTTTGCTTTTTCCCGAATTATATATTTTTTTCAAGAGTTTACCAAAATTGTGAACAAATTTTGGGTCACTGATGGGATAAACAAGCTCCAAATTACAACGTTTGGACTCAACGGGATATTTCCTATAACTGTTATGAAGGACTCTTGTCTATTTCGTGCTTGAAAACCCCTATATTCCGAGTAAAGTTAGGTCAACGATCAGATTTAAGAATTCCAAACTATCTTGTATAGACTTGCTAAGATGTTTTCTACAACTTTTTAGAAGGATTCTGGTATCTATTTTGTGCCTGAATTTGAAATATTTTGCTTTTTTCCCTTATACTTAGAGTTATTTCCGATTCGGTGTTGGACATTTTTGATCGTAAAAGAACAATTTTGACTCACCAGGATCAATCCTACAGTTTTTAAGCTGATAAGATGACATTAATTTTCTGTCTGCAGTTGAGATATTTTCCTTTTTTTCTGGTAAATCGGGAACAACTCCTGAATATTTTTTTAAATTTTTTTCAAACAATTCAACTAATTTGGGTCAAGGTTTGGTTAATTACTCTCAAATTATTGGCCTTGAGAGTCATTTTTGTATATACTACAACTCTTAAAGAGAGTTTTCTTATCGTTTTTGAAGCTGCATTTGAGTTATTCTGCTTTTTTTTCCAGAAGAATTAGCGTTATTTTTTTTGTAAGTTCGGAATTTGAAATTGTCGTTAAGAAAGCGCGTTGAAAGAACTGTTCTATAATAGCGCGTTATATACAAAAAAGTCGAGTCAATATTGCGAAAAAATCTGGAATTTTGTCAATTTTTTTAAACTTTTTTAACATATTGACACAAAACCTTAAGCCATGAACTAGAATCGATTTCATATAGAATGGCCCAAACCAAAAACACACGGAACTAAAAAAAACTAAAACCCAACTAACACGCACTCTTGGAACAAAAAAGTAATAAATCATGCATGAAAAAAATAAAATTTTAATGGAAAAAAACCGGCAAGAAGGCCGACAAAAATGTGGTCGAAATCAATAAAGCCGATAAAAAAGTCAATTTCCATTTGAACTTTCTTATTCAGCTGTAAAACAAGTAACAGTTTTTCTGAGCCAGCTTTTGAAGTACAGATGTTTGACGTGCAGCTTGGGTAGAAACGGAGATGGACAAATTTCAGTCATCCTGTTAACAAAATTATTTACGAGAAAAAGTCTAGTATCCGATTGCAATACCCTTGCTTATCGCAAAGGTAAAAATCCAACTCGTTTTTGTAATCGATTTGAAAATTCTTTTTGATTTGTGTTTCATTTTTAATCTTTGTTCGGACACATCATTAAATTTGAAAAACTTTGCTGTTCTGCAACTGAAGTCTTCCGGAATTATAATTGGTTAATAGATGCAACTTATTGTTATTATTTTTGATTACATATGTATCACTCAGGCTATAAAATCAATTATGTCGTTTTAACCGTAATTTTCAAAACTTTGTATCCATTATAAACCATTGTATTTCATCATACTCATTCTTTTGGAATTGATAAAGCTTGGGTGTATTAAAATAACGCACTATATCAGATAAATTTTGAAAACAAAATATTTCAAAATTTTAAGGTCTGAGATTGATTGGTTTTAGAGAATTTTTGTTTACAAGATGAGTGCAATGTCTGTTTCTGATTCAGCTATCTTGAAAAAAGTCAAAAAAAATCATTTTTTTGTGCCTTGTTAACTGAATTTGTAAGATTGAATGGAGCTTTCAGCATTGATAACTTTGATTGAAATATTCCATGCTAATCGCACAATAAACAACCAAACTTGTTTTCTTTTCATTTTATGTTACTCAAGAACATTAGTGTTTTCGATTTAAATTTACCGCAATATTCGAAGGACAGTCGCTAAGAGTGTACCCGGGTTGAAGTTGCATTGTAGTTCAGAAATGTATCATTTATCTTTCATTTTTTGCATCCATATATCATTCATGTTGCAGTGTCGCTCCAACGATGTTCATCCAGGTTTCATCTATGAAACATGGATGCAAATTACATTAATGTTTCATCGATGAATCATGACTGAAATACGGATGTCAGTTTTATAGTTCATCCATGAAACATGGATGAAAGTTGAATTGATGTTTCTTCCATGAATCATGGCTGAAAAATGCATGTGAATTTTCTGATTCGTCCATGAAACATGGATGAAAATTAAACTGATATTTGATCCCTGTTTTCCCGGTCCCCAAACCCACCAATCTTCGATTTCTTTGAAAAATTTATCCAATGATAGTAATGTATGTTATTCTGGTTATTATGGTTATAACTCTAAATTTAAACAAAATTAAAATTTTTTACTTTTGTTTTTTTTCTTTAAAAAAACACACGTGCCAGATGCTTTAAAATTCAATAAAATAATAAATATAACTCCAATTTTGGGCTCAAAAGCAAGCAAGGAAATCATCAAAAATGATAATTGTAAATCAGATTTTGGGTAAAAACCGATGAAACAAATAAAAAAAAGGTCAATATAAATCAGGACTCTTTTTCCTTTCCCCCCAACAGCGAAATTTCTTTGTTCTCATTGTCCGATTGCTACAAAACTTTACCTTGTAAAACTCCTCGTTACGCCAGAAAATTGATGCTTATGTGAGGTGGGGGGAAAAGGAAAAAAGCCTAAATCAGATTTTGACCTGAAAATTATAGAAAACCATCATCGGAAGTCAAATTTTGGGGCAAAAACCTATGTAACAAATAAAGAAAAGAGTCAAAATAAGTCAAAAGTTTGAGCTCAAAAATATGCATAGAAAGAAGAATAAAGGTGAACAAGTTTTCTTTTTGAGTTCAGATAGTTTTATTTGTTTCAGCACTTCTGACATCTTTTCTTCAGCTACCAGGAGCACAGGCATCATCAGAAGCAGACGGCTAGTAACTTTATCATACAAATTCCTAGAATCATTTTTTTCATGTCATTTGATAACCGAGAAAGTAAAAAAAAACATAACGTATGTCGAGCACAGTAAAAAACTACCCATTTTGGGTCGAGAAAGCCGAAATATAGTTCAAGAGCACGATCAAAAAAACATGTTTGGTCAAAAAGTTCGAAACAGGTCAAACACAGTAAAAAAGCCCATTTATGGTCGAGAAAGTCAAAAAACGGTCGAGCACGGTCAAAGAAACTTTTTGGTCAAAAATTTGAAATTTAGTTCGAGCACAGTAAAAAAATGCCCATTTCTGGTCGAAAAATCAAAACATATGTCGAGCACAGTCAAAACCCAGGTCAATTATACCCTTAATTTTTCAATATTTTCAATTTTTTTTGTTATACGGACGGAATTTTTTGGTTTTTATTATTTTAAGAAACGCAGTATAGTGCTCTTATCATTTGGTTGAAAAGACCTGAGCTGGCCAAAAGTTATTTGAATTGCCTTAACCGATTTAATAGTTTGTTAGTCACGCTGGTTGACACGAATCTGAGATGGATCAAATAAATTTTGCAACTTTTTTGTTGGTCGAACACTGTCAAAAACTACCTATTTTTGTCGAGAAAGTCGAAACATAGGTCAGGCGCAGTCGAAACATATATCCATTTTTGGTCAAAAATGTGGAGTTATGCCTATGCGGGATCGAACAAACAAAGCTTTTAAAGCATGTGCGTCGAAACAAACGACAAAATCGAAGCATTCCGAAATTTGTTTGAGAAATTCGAAACACACCAAAATTTGGTCGAGAAGTCGAAACTTACCGAAGTTTGGACGAAAAATTAAAAACACACGGATTTTCGGTCGATGAAATTGAAATTTAAACCTAGCGTCTCAAACCAAACCACCATATATCAACAAACAATCTAAAATATGGGAACAATCAATTATACGACAGACTCAGAAGTTAATTTGACATTCTTGCGAATGAAAGGTTCGATAACTTGAAATAAAGTTGATTCTTTGATCTCGCCATGCTTCTCTGAAAAGATTGAGAAGATCCTAAAATTCCAAAAATCTGCTCTGCAGGCAATTGAATTATAGAATTCTTATGAAAATTTTAAAATGGTCAGCGCTAAATAGACTATTTCAAAACAGTAGCGAAGTATGGCCCTTTTTAAGGCAAGGAGGTCTAGATTTTTCAAGATCGAACACCGCCTAAATTCACGACAAAACTTGCCGTTTTCAATTTCTTGGGTGAATTTGGAAGATACCATGTTTTGTGACAAAATTGGAATTACGTTTTCATGATAAAGTCCTTCATGATATATTTGGAATTTGCGTCTTGTTTTTCTGCTAAATTTACTACTTCGAGTACTAGTTTTAATACTAGTCTCAATCTGCAAAGTCTGGACAGGAGTTGCGTCGTGGTCATCGAAAAACTGGATAAGCCAAAATCTGGACATACCAAAGTTTAGTCGAGAAAGTCTGGACATGGGTTGTGAAAGACTGGACACATATTTTCCAGACTTTCGCGGTTTACTGTCCAGACATTTACAATCAAATCTTGGTATGTCCAGACTTTCCGCGCCACTTTCGCAACTCATGTCCAGACTTTCCATAATTTATGTTTTTGTGAACAAAACGGAGACGGCGCGAACAAGAAAAAAAATTGCAAACTTTGCGACCGAATTTGAGACAGTGCGACCAAAGCGGAGACAGCGCGAATGAGAAACAGATTCTCGCATTTTCGCGACAGAGATTGAGATGCAGTGACTTTGCAACCTACAGCTCAACTTTGCAACCGATGGCGCGACTTTGGCGATCATTGGCACGACTTAATTGCCAGACTTTCCAAACTTAAACTCTTAGCGCGACTATGCAATCTGAGTCTGGATTCGGTCTTAATTTTGCAATTAAGGTGAAGATGGCGAAGAAGAAAATTTTTGTGACCCAGAGAAAATTTATAGCTTTTTTCGCAATCGCAAATTTAGTCTCCATTTTGGTCGCGACTTACGTTTCTCCGCCTCGTTCTCAAAAATTGGCAGCCTCTGCCTTGGTAGCAAAAGTCGCGCCGTGTCTACCTCGGTCGCGAAAATTATGATACATTTTTCTGGGGCGCTCTGTCCCCACCTTGGTGTGGAAAGTCGCGCCTTTTCTGGCTTGGTCTGGAACTTGGCTGCAAAGAGTCTTGGTCTTGGGTTTTGCCTTTGTCGCAAAAGTTGCGCTGTCTCCACCTTAATCGCGAAAGCCGCTGGTGATTTGTCGTGATAGAAATGCCTAAAAGCTGGAATTGCCTAAATTTGATTGCGAAAGTCTTGACATGTCAAAAACTTGTCGCAAAAGTCAGAACACGAGTCGCGGACCTCCAACGGGGTTGTTGTATCCCTTCAGGTTGTTGCATGCATTTTTCAACTAACTACTATGAAACTATTTTAACGGCTCCTTAAACGCCACGCTACTTACAACTACACGAATGAACACACTGGAACAAACAAATATCCAAACATATTTCCATCCAATTAGACGGTGTGGAAAACATAAAAAGGCAGAAGACCACGATACCTCATGCGCCTATAGAAGGGTAGTGTTGACGCCACTGGTTGTTTTAGATTACTACTACAGTGACTGGGGGAGCAGTGACTACATCGACTATGATGACTATGACTACCACAATGATGATGGTCAGTAGAATGATATGTATTCAGTCAGGTTATTCACTTTAGATCTGTATTAAAAGTTTGCTCGAGAAATCGAAGAAATTCAGCAAAGAAAAAAACTTCAACCTCCGTACGTTTTTATTATTTGACTTTTCTTTGAAAAAGTGTAGTGAACAAACTGTTAATTAACTTTTTGGAGTTTTTGCTATTCAATTTTACACTAGTTTTTCATCACCCTGGCTTAACGCCGTAACAACGATTTAACTTAGCTTGCTATTCAGCTTAGTTCATGGACTATGGAAGGAAAGTGACGAACTTTTTAGGTTCGGGTTGGTTTTTTTCTTCAGACAAATTTCGGGTTCCTAACTTCCCCTTTTGACGGTTTGTTAAACCATCTGACCACTATTGACGTCCTGAACGCAAAATCAAAATAGTATTTCACTGCGATTTTTAAAAAAAATTTTCTAAGGGTTTAAAAAAGGAGCTAAATCATTGCAACAAGCACCGATTAGTTTGAAACAGTTATTTATCTTTCCTTGTTTTTTTCTCATTCTTTTCCTTTTCAAAAAAATTCTTCACCATTTATTTGATGAAAATTTTCTACAGTAAGTTTTATGATGGGATTCTGCAGCCAGTCTACTTTAACAACGTGCCTTTTTTAAAATGTCTCATAGCAATACATTCAACCTTGAGGTTCTGAATAGAGGTTCTGTACGTATCATTATGCTTGACAAACTGCGATGCCGCAGATATATAAGTTTTCAGCTCTCATTTGAAGACTTTAACAAAGTTGGAATAATCTGGATCCGCAGCTATCCTTTTGAGAGAAGAACTAACTGGTGACTTTCACGATTCAGCAAAAAAAATCTTCACAAATAAACAATCTGCAAAAATTCTGTGACGAAACAGCCAAAAATGTATTGAGCCCGTCAATGATCGATGATTGAATACCTGATAAAGGATAACTTCTACTCATTATATATTTTGTCTCCTGGTTTTTTCAAAAAAAGTTTATTGTTTAAATGGTTCTCAAAGATATCAGTTCTCAAAGGCAAATGGTTGCTTAAATGGATCTCAAAGGTAAACAAACTTGTCGGAGATTGAAATCAAGGTAATTGAACTGAAACGACACTCATTGGCGGTACAGTACTAATATAAGATGGCGGTCTCAGATTAAGATTAGGTTGCGAAGTTTTAAAGGGAAAAAGCTGCATAAAAGACGAAGACGAAGAAGAAGACAAAGAAGAAGAACTTACTTCTAATTGTAACTGATCGAAAACAACAAACAAAATCGAGTACTGCATGAAATGTTTGAAGGACGCAGGAGTGGAACCAGATCACAAGGAACAAGTGGTCATGAGTAGAAGATCATGGAAAACAATGGTGAACGAACGAATAGAATTAATGAAGAACCGGGAAAAGAAACAGGCGGAACGAGAGGACACGAGAAGAGACCAGAGAGACCAGATTGACTCTGAAACGAACGAGTGCCCGGTGTGCAACAAGATCCTCAAAAATCACCTGGGAAGAAAGATTCACATGAGGAAGATGCATATATTGGACAGAGAACAACGGAGAAACTGCCCCAAATGCGGATTGTTGACGGCCTGTGAAATGAACCTTACAAGTCATCTGAGGAGCTGTAGCGGAACCGTACCAGGAGCATGCGGAAAGTGCGACAAAGTTATCAGCAGAAGTAACTTGGCATGACACCGAAAGAAGTGCGTAGAACAACAGACAGCAACCATCACCGAGACCCAACAGACTGGAGTCATTAACCCGTGTGGCCTATGCAGACCCAGAGTGACATCTAACGGATCGTCCATCTAATGCGTGGATTGCCTCAATTGGTTCAATAGAAGATGCACCGGAATGACCATTAGTGAAATGCGAATACTAGCCAACTACAGATGGCATTGTGGTTGCGATATCGTATGGCGGAACCGTAACTCTAGCGACATCGTATGCCGCTGCTCCACAACTAAAGAAGGACCCCTGTGCAAACTCCTCAAGGAGCTGAATGTCACACAAAGACAAAGACAAAGAAGAAGAACTTATTTTAATTGTAACAAATTACAAAACATACTTCAAAAAATTCCAAGCAACATATTTACAAAAAATTATAACTCAGAGTGGACAACTATCGAAACCATTGGGTTTACTGGGTACTGCTCTATTATGAAAATCGCAAAGAGTAGTAACATAAGCAAAAAATTTAAATAGTAAAAAAAAATTAACCTTCAATCTTGTTAGAGTCAAATTATTCATAGAAAACGTACATCTGACTTTGCAGCTAGAGCCTTACACAATCTATTTTTTATGTTTTTTTTTACCCATTGGTATAAGTTTCTTTGAGCAGAGACAATTTTAGTGCTATAAAAACAATTTTGCGTAAAATTCTGAAAACTCGCTTGTAGAACCTAGTAGCCAGTTCAATTACAAATCTGTTCATACAGCGATTACTGCTTCCTTTATTTGTGTCCTTTCTCCTAGAGCAAAAGAATTCGTTGAGGGCTAAATGTTCAGTAGACACCTACATGAGGCCATGCGGCGGTAACCAGTGAACAAGTCTAAGTATGATTTTCTTGTCGCATAAAGCGGATTGAAAACTAAAAGTTCATGTGATAAATTGATATCCATAAAAGGAAGATATTATCATAAAAAATAGTTTATCAGCTGTAGTCAATTAAATCGCAACGAATAGTTTTATTAAATCTTCCTGACTTCTGATGAATAAGTCTCGTATTTCATGAGCAAAACTCTGGACAGCCAAAAAGGAAAAGTTATCAAATATTGCGGTCATCAGGTTGTTTTGTCTAAGTAAATTGAATAGCTTAGACCCCCTAAAAGTAAGTGATGCTCTTTGAGTTTTGTTTTTGAGATTTTGTTTTTTCAAAAATTTCAAACTAGCTCGCAATTACTGAACTAATGTTACTTGAAAGCAATTACTTGAAAGCAATTACTGAACTACAATCGTACACAGACAATCAGCAAGCAAAGCGACAAGCCGCCAAAAACGATGTTTTTTAGCCCAAATTTTTTGTCGCTATTTTTTTTGTCTCGCTGGAAGTGATTTGGGTCTTTCCTTCAATAACCTCATTCAAAGCCTAACAGCGAGAAAATTTGTTCTCCCAAAACAGTGAATCTTATTTTATATTATTTCAGAGCTTTAATGAGGGACCGCCCATTGTATATGTTATTCAGGAGATTCTCTATTAGATTGAGGCTACACTCGTGAATTTTGAATGTTATGTATTAAGGAAAGCACTTTATTCAGAATTGTTAATTTGTTCACCCGCTAACTTGCATTTAGCTGTGAAAGCTGCATTTTTTCATTTTTCCAAAGCAAACTGGAGAAGAGTTTAAAAAATTTTTGTATAAAAAATAAGCAAAACTGTTGAGGAAATTAATTGATTAAAAAGTGTTTTTAAGATTCGTTTTCGAATCGAAAATCGAGATACGTGAAAGCACCGGATCAAAAATATGCATAAATGAGCGTTTTCAGACATGATTTCGGGAGACTGGGTGGAAGCGCCCCTGTCCGCATTGGGAGCAGATGCCACGGCGTTCGAGCAGAGCCTGTTCTACGTTGGACTAGAAGATACTCTGGATAAATTGGACTGCAGCAGGTACGGCGGGTACATCGACCGCATCTTTGTGGACATCGGAGATGACGAGGAGGACTCGATGGTGTTGCAGGTCACGTGTGACTCCAAAACCAGCTGGGTCTTCTTCGAAGGCATGCCCCCAGAGCAAGTGAAAACATACGAATACAAACCCGTCGATGCTCTCGAGTTTTAACGAGCTAATCTCAATAAAGTATAGGTTTGTGGCCAAGCCATGTCCAAAATAAATCGAAGTCAATTCAAAGCTGTTTAATCAAACTCATAGTTTTCAACAAACCGAAAGTTTAACTTTCAACTTGCTGAGTTGGGGGCATCAGCAGAAAAAATGTACACTATGGTGCATACAGACGTCAGTGTGATAAAAAGGAACGGAAGCTACGGTGCGACCACATACGGTTGTTTCCAGGCGTTTACGATAGAAATCCTACACTTCAAAATTTGCCACGACTGTTGCAGTATTGCAAATTGGGTGAACACATAAATTAATTTCCATTTTTCGGTCGAAAACAGACAACACCTAAGATTAAAAAAGTTCTAGACTGATGCCCATTAAAAAGTTATAAATGTCGATTCTAAGCAATCAGGCAAACTGCTATGCAAATTCAGATGCCGGCAATCACTTAGGTTTTTCCAATTTTTTGCGACTTTTCCAACTATTCTCAAACAGTACACGCCCGGGTTGACCAAAAATGATTATCATACAATTCCCATAAAAGGGAAATTTCTTTTCATACAATTCCATACAATTCCATACGTACAGAAAATTGTATGAAAACTCTACAATAAACATTTTCCCATAAATGGAAACTTTATAATAGGTTTTTTCTCCATAAACCAAAAACTTGTTTTCGGTTACTATATTTATTTTCTGAAAAATTTTGGGTTGTGTTTGCAACCGAAAACAAGTGAAAAAGACCTTGGTTACTCAAAGCACCAAAGGTTGGACGGTCTTACATTAATAATGCATAAAAACCACCTGAATTGTCTTCCAGATGTCTTTCACAAATGATATAACAAAAGGTAACAATTTTTTAATTTTTTTGGCAAAATTTTTCAGTGATGATTATTTTAAATTTTTGAATTTTCAAATTATCAGACTTTGATCAAGGCATACATAAACACTCCATGCAAAAAAATAGGAATTTTCAGCGTTTTTGAAAAAAAAAACATTTAGGTGAAAAGAAAAAAAAAAGCCAATATCATGGTACACAAAAAATTGAATTTTGAATCCAAAAATTTTTTTTTTAGAAAAATGTTTGTTTGCGTACAAAATTTGATTTGCGGTTGAAAAAAGACAAAAAAATTTTTGTGTCGCCATCAAAAAATGCCAGTCATACAATTTTCATGTATGGAAATTGCATGGAAAGCCTTTTTTCCAAAAAAATTCTATAAATCAGTTCTTTTATCACCAGTCTGTTCAACTGTTCTCAAAAAGCCGCAGAATAGGTTTAATGTTTTTCTATTGTTTTTTGAAAATGTCTGATGAAAATTGTATGACAAGCATTTTCTCCATACATTTGACGTATGGATTTGTATGATAAAGATTTTTGATGTATGGAATTGTAAGATAAGCATTTTCGGTGTATGGAGGTCAGCCCGGGCGGTTGAAATCCATGTAAACGTAAAATGATGTTTTTCGACATTCGTGATCGAGATCCTACTTTTCTAAACTTTCATCAGCGCAGAAAAACGTCTCAATTGCAGCAAAACAAAGGTTGCGACTGGCCCCATCACAAAATTGTTTTCAGATTTTGCCACCAAAAATTACATTACTTAAATATTATAACCAAACAAAAACTGCGCAATCAACAAAAAAAATAATGATAGCAATTGCTGCAAAAACAGGTCATTTACAGAGTTTTAGCGCAAAAAGTTTTATGATAGTGAGTTTAAGTCTGGGGTGGCACACTCATAGAGTAATTTCAAATAAGGTAAACCGTCTGTTCGAATCTTATTTTCGGCCGGATATATTCGTGCACCTTCTTAGTCTAATGCCAATCTTAATCTTACTCCTATATCTCTTAGTCTCAATACATCTAGTGAATACTGGTATTTAAGAGTTAGATCAGGAACTGTTCTGAAAGAGAACGACTGTCTTCTGTTGCATTTTCCTCCTAGTCTCAATAAATCTAGTGTATACTGGTATTCACGAGTTAAGTTTATGGAACTTGTTCCAAAGAAGAACAACTGTCTTCTAAGATTTATTTAGATTGTTCTGGCAGTTGCAGCACTACCAGGTAAAAATAGTTTCAGCACTATAAATAACTGAATGTCAGTGTTAGTTATGGATCATGAGTGGTTAACAGGAAAAATTTTATAAGGATAGTTTTATCAAGAATATAATTGGTTATAAAGATACTAGTTTTAAACTAGTTCCACCCATCCGGGGTTCACAGAGATTTAAGTTTCAAAGTGTTTATTGTAGCTAAGGATGGATGGAAAAATTTCTGTTCTTTGGAGTAGTTTCTTTTGAGCTGTTGGAGCAGTGACTGCGTGAAGGAGGAAAAAAAGTAATTGTTTTCGTAGAGAGAAGAAGTGCAGTTGTTCGTGTTCTAGAAATGGGTCTCGTTTTTATCGTAGGTCGTCTTTTGAGTGATCGCGACAAGATTTCAGATTTCTGCAATGATATATTGATTTCGTTAGGCTAGAGCGAGACTACGTGCAAGGTGGAGTTTGACTTCTTTGGGTGAAGCTCCAAGTGACTAGGACTCGTATGTGAGTTCAACATCGACTTGGTCATTGTTCTTCTTCAATGGGTACCTCTGCTGTGATATTGGGTCCATACTCTAAACCCTGTGAGGGTTGTGACTAAGGCAACAAACCAATAGATTTGCCATTTGTCATCGATTTTTCATCTCCCTTTGCTGCTCGTTTCTTTTGCTGTAAGACATCTTTTTACAAGGCATATTCATATCTATATCTTGTTGGTGATTTCAGTTTTAGTTATGATATTTATTAGTTGTTTTCGCAAAAACATTTTTATTTGGTTTCAGCTATTTTGAAGAGTCGCTCACCCTAGAGCAACTCTCGTCGAAAATAGGAGTGCGTGTCGTAAGCGTCGTGTAGCGCGGTGGATTAGGCCGGCTTTAGAGCATGCTCAGAACGTCTTACTGGCGGATAAAGCCAGTCGAGGGAAAAATTTACCGTCTATTCGGGCAGTCTTTTTATGTGTCTGTTTTTTTGTTCAACTTTTCGTTCTTTGTTTATCCGGTGGTTTTCCCTTTTTTGTCTTTGCTCTTGTCCTTTCATCAAAAATAGATTGTTGTGTTTTGGATTTTGTTTTTTTTTGTTTTAAGCGGTTTCAAAAAAATTGAAAGTGGGTTTCAAAAAAATAATTTATCCAGTTTTTATCTGGGTTCAATCTGCTTTGGGTACCGTGGGACGTTCTTATACATGCGATTGGTTTTGTGGTCTCAGTAAGCTGCGTTGTTTAGCCTAAATTTACTTATAGCTTCTTCCAACCAGGTTAAGGGGAAGTTTGAAACTTGTGAAAACAAATTAAATTTATTCTCAGTTCGTCTGGTAAACTTGAAATTGTTCTATTAAACAATTCTACGTGGGCGAAAAATTCGCCGTTGGTGGAAAAAGTGCGTGAGATGTGGGCGAGTAAATGAGAAATATTCGTTAACAAAAGAAGCACACATGAAAAGGTTAGTTTCTTTATTTTTTTTGCATTATTAATTCACTACTTCATAATTAAGTTTTACAACAAAATTATCAATTTATTGCCTTGTATTAAGTTTACTTCATTAGGAGAATTCAGTCATATAGTTAGGTTAAAAAATTGAAAGGTGAAAGAGTTTTTATGGTTCATTTTGATTTTATGTTTTAGGTGAGTGACTGGTGAAATGAACAAAAGCAATGTGAAATACACTTGTAAAAATGGCGAGTGTCTTATTTATTTACGTTAGTGATAACAGTAAATTTTATATTTACGAGGGTTCAGTTTCAGGGAAATATTCTATGGGTGAAGTTAGTTTTTATCGTGTCAGATGTTACCAAAAGCTTGCAAGCATGCGTATTACGTTTTAGTGCGAAGCAGTGGCCAAAAATTTCAAGCGCTCTGATGATTTTTACTTCTTCGATAATAGCTGAAAATTCGTGATTCGAATTTTGGATAAGAATTTTGAGCTTCTGCTTAAATTTGATGTTATGGATGTTTTCTATTCAGGCTTCTTTAATGGGCTGTATATATTCGTGGGGAATGATGATGTGACGGGAGACTTCTAGTGGTAAGGTGTTAGTCAATGGACAAAAGATATAAATCTGTCGGAGAGGGTCGTAACTACGGAGGATGCTGTGCAAGTTAGTAGATTTGATGCAGTGTGTAAAGATGTAGGGTGATGTTTACTTTGAGTCAATGAAAATAAAGCGATGGTGTGGATCACGGGATGGTGAACTGTGTATATAGTGTCTTTGTATGAGTTAATAATATGTGTACGTGAGGGTTTAATTTGTCTTAAACATAACTTCAAGCGAGCAGTGAATATCATTTCCCTTTGGTGTGAGAAAATTAAATGTGTTAGTGCAGAGGTAATTTTATTGAAGAATGGTTCGTAAGCTTTAGTGTTTCTTAGTGAGTGATATATGATGTGATCGAACTTTTTGTTTTTTGCTGTCAAGATGAAAAATTTAATCTGGTCTAATGAAGAACTTTTCAGATAGTTGGGTGTTAGTGTTAAAATCATTGTCGTACGGGGAATTTTCCATATATCTGGTGACGGTGTGTTTGTAGTGTTTAATAGAAAATCCATTAGCTTTTTGTGCTATGAATCTATTTAGTGTTTGGTTTAAATCTATGGTGGCAACTTGATTTTCCTGAAGTGCGGTAGTTAGTTGGTAACTGATGGAGTCAAAAAGTTTGTTGTCATCGTGATTCTTTTTCCGGAAGATTTTTAGTGGGTTAGTGAAGTTGTAGTAGGGGATCCAGGATAGTGTAGGGGTTTAGTTTTATTGGGGTAAAAATGAGGGCTATGGATTGAAAAGTCTGGGGTACTAGTGTTATGAGGATGAAGGGAATATAGTCGAGATGATTGTGGGCGACTATTAAGGAATTGTAGTAAAGAGTTAGGCTGCTTTCGTTTCTTAAAAACTCTGTGTGCTCGTTTAGGTGCAATGTGGACAGGGGTAGAGGAATCGGAGGTTAAAGCTGAGTGGTTTTTCTTGTAAATGATTTAATTGTAGAGGGGAAGGGAGAGGTTTCATTGTGAAGCTGGGAAGGAATGGGTTGGAAAGGTGGTTGCTTAAAGTTAGTTGGGCTTGGTTCTGAGTCAAGTAATTCGTCGGGGGTTTCTAAATATGAGTTGTTGAAGTTAGAGATGGTATTAAAAACTGCTTGGTTTGAATCGTCCGAGTCCATGTATGGTGAGTTAGAAGAAAAACTGGGTAGAGGGGAAGAAGTGATGTCTGAAATTGAGATGAGGGAATTTTCGCGTTGGAGGTTTGATGGATAGGAAAGGGAACGGTTGAGGGATCCAATTTGTCTGCTCATCGTGGGCTTAAGAGATGATTGTTTTGAGAAAATTTTTTGTGTGTGGTTGTTCTACAGTTTGTTTTATGTGTCGTCAATATTCGGTTTTTGAAGTGTTATATGAGATATTGGGATTCGCTGTAAATTACTAGCTTAAGCTATGCGTTCAGTAGTTGAAAAAATTTGTTTCTATAAGTTTGTGGGACTAAGGATAAAGGATGATTATTATGTAAGCTTTGAAAACGTGAT
>NC_087068.1:34661892-34724400 GCF_963678635.1 Symsagittifera roscoffensis
ACATGTCTACGATAATCCTGAAAAGGGGTTATCGAATTCTATATAACCTATGGTCTTTTTTGTATATCTACCGTATTTATAGTAAATTCTGTTGCGTTAAATGGAGGAGGTAAGATGGAGCTGTTTTATTTGGTGGAGCTAGAGGTAGTGGGTGATGAACTAAATTATTTAGTTGTAACGTTATTTCAAATCTAAGTGTTAAATTGTCTTGAGTCAGAGTCTGTATATTATGTTCTTGTATATCTTTTTGGATGTCGTGACTATTTTTTATTCGGTTTAGTGCCCAATTTTGTAGTCTACTGCGGTCAAGATGTTGACGAAATAGGGAGGGGCGTGCTACGAATGTATTCCAATCTAATCGTAGAGGTATATTAGTGGCTGAAAGTTCAAGATATCGATCGTCTAAATTTTTAGGGAAATTTAGGGGAAAGGTAGTGGTTGGAGCTTGACTTGTTGTTTTAGGTGCTGATGGAAGTGATAGAGTTCCTGGTATTGATAAAAAGGTATCCGATGAGATGTCAATTGGATCCTTGAACAGGTTGGGTTCACCTTGGGAAGAGGTTTGTGTCAACCAATGGGAAAGTGTTTGTGATGAAGTTGGGGGATTAAAGGGATTTTCATTGATTTGTACTATGGGATAGATCTAGAGGGGTCGATGTTGGTGATGAGAGTGTATTGAAATGAAATCTTGGTGTGGTTAGGTTTCAATTTTGTCGGGGTGAATAATTTTTCTGTCTCCTGTAGTTTTGAAGTTTTGGTTTTGAATTAATTGTCTGGTTCTGTTAAGAATTTGTTGAATAAAGGGGGAAAGTCTTATATGATGGTTCGTTTTGTGGTTCATTTAGGGGTGCTTGAAGAAAGGCTTTCTACAAACGAGATATGTGTAGATGACTTTGGTTGATTTGTTTGACAAGATGTAGGTGCTGTCGGGGGATCTTGAGATGGATTGGTAGGTGGGAATTCTTTAATGCGGTGTGGATTAGCAATTTTGAAATATATCGTAAATGCTTTTTTTTCACTTAAGTCTATGTACTTTATAGTATTCTTCTGCAAAAAAAAGTTAACAAAACTGTCGATAATGCGAAGGTAATTAAAACCTTTTTCGTGCATTTGAAAAGCGTTACAATGAGAGAAACGAGACAGGTGAGAAAATGTACGAAAAGAACAAAAATGTCTTTTCTACTTAGTAAACTTCGTATCAATTCTGACATTATCAAGTTTTGTACCTGGTTAGGTGGTAAATGCTTTTGGAGAGAGAAAAGTAGGATTGGACGAGGGAATAGAAAATTTGAATTGACTACAAAAATTTTTAGAAAATTGAGGATTGCAAGTTCTAAAAAAATTGGTTATGAAAAAAATTAAAAGTTGAAAAAATGCTGAAAAACTAAAAATATAGGTTGAAATGAATATGAAATTGAACTGAAATGAAATTGAGTTGAAATGGAAAGAAGCATTTGAAAAATGATTTGCTTCGTCGAACTATTTTTTAAACTTTTTTCGGAGGTGAAATCAAGGGTGGTCGAATTGTTTTTTGGTTTTTGACATGTGGGTTGGATATTAAAATTTTTTGGTGAAAAGAAGCCTGGGTGTTTGGGATTAACTTTCCTAATATTGTTTTCATTTATGGGATGATCATGGGTTTTTGGGAGGTAGGACGGATTTGGGCTAAGTGATCATGTTGAATTTTGTTTTTAGGCTTGTTTGATATTTTTCTTAAGGGGTAATAATTGAGACAGTATTGTCAATTTTTGTTTTGATTGATAGAATAGGGTTGCAACTTTTATATGATATTTATTTAGGTTGTCAAATATAAAGTTAGTGCTTATTTTTCACCAGGAGGTCTTTGAGTTATAGTTATAGACCTATTTCAAGTTTGAGATAACTCTGCTAGAGTTATTGGTGGTGTTTAAACAGTAATGAGATGATATCAAACCATTTTGGTTGGCTGATTTCGAGCTAGTTATTTCGAGAAAAAGGAAAATTTGTTTTTAAAAACCATTTTAAGTTTTTTCTAAAAAAAATATTAAGTTTGTTTAATTAATCAGAGGGTTTCTGAAATTCTACTTTTTTTAATTTTTCAGATTGTGGGATAAAAGTTTTGAAATCTTTTCTTGGGTGATTTCGAAGGGGAGATGATTGGCGTTGTTGTGATTTTTCTTTGATTTCGGGGATTGGGATTTTTTCTTGTAGTTTTCTCTTAAGTCTTAGTTTTCGATCTTTTTGTTTTTGAGGTTTTTCTGATAACTCTTTTTGAGTTATATCGGGTGATTGTGGTAGATGACTGAACTTTGTTGTTTTCTGTTGTACGTTATTTTCTATTACTTCTGTCAACGATGTGTAGTCCTGTAAAGGATTATAATTGTTTAAATTTGCGAAAGGCGTTTTCCTTCGGGTAGTATGGTAAAAAATTATTTCTATGTTGTGCGATTTCTTTTTTGTTGTGATCTGTAAGTTTATATGTGATGTCAGTAGGTTTTTCAATCTTTTTAAACGGTCCCATTCGGGTGGGTTCTAGCTTTTCGAAATCCTTTTTTTTTAAACAAAATTTGGAATTAAACAAATGTTCCTTTTTTAGGTTTTATGCTGGTGTATAAGGTGACTTTATTTGAGACTGAACATTTTGTTTTTGTAACAAATTCTTTGCAGTTTTTTGATAAACTTCATTATGTTTTTTATCTCTGTTTAAAGTTTAGCTGTATGGGTTCCAAAGATTAATTTCAAAAAATGTAGATGGTTGCGGTGATCTGCGTCATAAGTGTGAAGTGTTAGATTACAACAAATTGGGTGTTTTTTGGTTGACAGTCCTCTTGTGCGTTTTTCTAGGTTTTTTTTGTAAACATCATTAGTTTACGTGGTTTTTCGTTAAAAACCATTTCAGATGGTAATAGTTCAAATGTTGTTATTATTTGAGAGTTATACGCTATTGGGACAACTTTTACGTCTGCTGACCATTCGGTGTATCTTTTATTGTTTCCTTTTATTATACATCGAAGGTATTCTTGTAGTGAGCGGTTCATGCCTTCAACTAGTCCGTTTGTGCATGGGGCATGTGATGTTCTAGGTTTTTGTTTGCTATTATAGAGGTGACATAGTGTAATGATTTCGTTATTGATGAATTCTGTTCCCTTGTCTGTGACAAGGATTTCAGGTAGTCCAAACTTTGCTATCCAGTGTTCGTTAATTGATGTGTAAGCATAGTAAGCGTTGCAGTGAGATACAGAGTTGATTGCTATATAGAGTGTGAATGCGTCTACAATAACCATATATACGATTTTCCTTCTGAGGAAGGTGACAGAAGACTTTTGGTATCAAATGAGAGTATATGATTGAAATATAAACTTCGTCCTTTAAAGTCTTCTTGTTCTGCTATTTGCTTTAATTGACAAAGAACTTTCATCCAAATTGGTGCGTTTGGATATTAAAAATTTTGAACGTTTTCATTTATCGTCGTATTGCTAAACTTTCGGAGAGATCGAAGTATGGTTTTGTTTCCTAATATTGTGATTTCGACTTTGATTGGTTTTGTTTAATATTTGTGCCAGGTTTTATGTTGCCCGATGACAGGGTCAAAATTTTAGTTTTACTGTAAAAACTGAAGTGTAACTGTTTTGTTTTTTACCTGATTGGGAGAAAAAAATTTGAATGTCATTTTTTGAGAGAGGTTTATTATCCAAGGAGTCTTGTGAATTAAATATCTTATTGGTTGTATATTTTTGATTTGTTTGGGAGGGCTTGGCAATTTTATGATTTCTATTAGGTTTTCAATTTCTTTTACAGGAAATGTTTCGTTTCGTTGTGGTTTTTGTTTAGATATTTTCCGTTGTGTTTCACGATGAATATGGTATTGGTTTAAATGTAGTATTTTTTTCCTAATAAATTTACTCCATAGTGGTTGTCTTGGCAATCTAGATATAGTTGAAAATATTCTCTGGTGTTTTTTCTTAGTATCAGATTCAGTTTTTTTGCGTATTTACATTCTAGTCGTTGTGACGTTTCGTCTTTTGCATGGAGGAATTTTTTAAATTTAGTGGTATTTCTACAGTTGCTTTCGTGTTATCAGTTCAAGTAGTGTATTTCGACTAAGTGTAGCTGTTAAAGCAAAGTTTTTGCCTGTTGTTCAAATTACATGTAGGATCGGAAGTTTCATTAAAGTAAGTTGAAATCTAATTACTCTACGGTCTGGGTTACATTTTTGTGTAAAGAGGAAAATTATAGGTTTTTGGTTTGTAATAAAAACTTTTGGGTGTTTTGATCCAAGGGTTAAGAACTCGTATTCTGTTAATGTATTTGTTATGGATGTACATTCTCGCATAAGGGTAGAGAGTCTGAGTTCTGCTTGTGAAAAAAGTCTGACTTTTTTGATATAAGAATCATTTTATTTGTAACTTTATGTGATTTTGACTGCGCCAATTCTGAAGTTTGAAGCATCGCACATAACGTAGAAGATTGATTTGAATCTAGGATTGTAATTGAAATTTGTTGTGAGAAGGATTTTTCTTTCATCGAAGCGTTTTTGATGTTCCATTGTCCATTCAAATTTGATTTTCGGAGAATATTGTAAAATTGTCTGAGATCTACTTGCAATTTGTAATTATCTTCAGTTAAGAAGTTTAGCATTTCAAGAAAATCTAAATTTTTTTTCTTTGATGTTGATTGGAGTTTCAAAACTGCATCTATTCGTGATTTTAAAGTTGTGATTGTGGTGCCTTCAATATTATGCCCACAGAATTTTACACGGGTGAGGAAAAGCAAGACTTATCTGGGACTGCTTTCATGTTTTCTTTCAGTAAAAATTAATGATATTCATCTAGAACTTGAAACAATTATTGTTTTGTTTTTGATTGCATGAAAACATCAACTAAGTATGTAATGAAGTTTTTGCTTAGAATAAGCAGTCTGAAATCTTTACTCCTATATGCTGAAAAAGCTGCTGGTCGTATGTATTTACCATCGAATAGTCAATTGAATTCGTATTGCTAATTTCCAATAACGTTTTGTGTTAGTCGACGTGATTGTTCGTCTGATGCCATTTTATTGAATGCGCTACTCATATCGGCAGTGGTATAGTGTTTTCCCTTTGTTTTTATAAGTATTACTTGTATTGGCTCTATGGGCCAATTGCATTTTGATTCATCAATTAGGGAATTTAAATATCGTCCGTCTAGAACAATTTCAAGTGATTCTCCTTTGGCGAGAATAATTACTAGATTGATAAAGGTGTTTCCTTTGAATTGTTGTTCTTTGAATTGGGGAGCGCGCGCCGAAAAAACGCGAGTTTTTGGTCGAATATTTCCAAAAAAAAGCATAAAAACACCTTTTTTTGGCCTGTTTTTTCACAAATTTGCCTGCGGCGCAGAAAATTTTGTCAAATTGGGGTCTTCAGAGTGATTTGGGAGAGCTCAGAAAATCAATTTGGTTGACCTAAAAAAATTTTTTTGAAAATCCGCCCCCTCTCGAAAAAACCCTGGATCGGCCCCTGAACACACCTACAACAGCTGAAAAAATCAAAACAATAAATAGTTGGGAGAGGTTCAATAAAATTTATGACACATCTTTTACCATTGACATTTTCACGCAATAGCAAAGCTGACTTCGCACCCTTTGCGATACAAAAGAAGAAAGCCGCTTAGTTGGGAACAAAATCGAAATTGTAAAAAAAAACTAGATCTATCAAAATCAATAAGACTAGTTTTAAACAAAAACAAGCTAAAACGAAGGAATGCGAAATTAAGATCGGAACACAGAGGCAAAGTTGCATTTCGCATACCCAAGCAACAACATGACCGATAACGCTACTATGAAAAACTAAAGGAATAAAACTTTGAGTCACCAAAATTTCTCAAGTGACGCACGCCAATTATGACGCATTAGCAGTACCAGTCAATTTGAAAAAAGGACGTTTACTAACTAACATGATTCAAATTATAGAGCAATCTATGGAGCAGTACTAACTTAAAAAAATAAATGTAACAAAAAAACGAAAATTTAATTTCAATTTTAAATTTTTTGTAAAAAACATCCCGCTCACGCCATATTAAAAACAAAGTGATAAATTTTGCACATAGTATCATATCAATTTTGGCAAAAAAGTTTTTTTTCACCCAATTTGGAACAATTTCTGTGACGGCAATTTTTAAACTCGCGAGTTTTTGGTCGAAAATTTCCAAAAAGTGCATAAAAACACCTTTTTTTGGCATGTTTTTTTTTCACAAATTTGCCTGCGGCGCAGAAAATTTTGTCAAATTAGGGTCTTCAGAGTGATTTGGGAGAGCTCAGAAAATCAATTTAGTTGACCTGAAAAAAAAACAAAAAGGTCGACAAAAATTTCAAAGTTTTTGTGAAAATCCGCACCCCCCTCGAGAAGTTCCTAGATCCGCGACTGAATGGTACGATTCAAACCGCCAAAAACACAAAAAACAAATTTTTTTTTTCCAGACTCATAACCAAGATCAAAAAATTACTGATTTTTAGTCACTACAGAAAAGGATCGATTGAATTACTTATTGTTACCATTCGTTTCAAAACAATCGAGACAAAGTTTCAGATTATAATCAGTTTGTAATATTGAGTTAGGACCGATGTGGTTAACTCATAGAGTAATTTCGGATAGGGTACACCGTCTGCTCGTCACGCTATCTTATTTTCGGCCGGATAGATTCGTGCAACTTCTTAGTCTAATACCGATCCTAATCTTACTCTTATACTTTCTAGTCTCAGGGTGTTTAACTAGTCTCTGCTAGGCTCAATAGATCTAGAGTATACTGGTTTATTGCGGCTGCTGAAGTTCTCTTGGAGAGACAACTAATTTCTAAGTTAAATTCAAATCTCTCTGGTGCTGAAATTACAAGTAATTTCAGCATTTACAAATAAGTGGGTTGTTAGTTAGATGGATCATGATTGGTTAATATTAAATACTTTACAATGGTAAAATATCTAATTTATCCAATCATAAAATATAGTTTAGATCAGGTTCCACCCATCCGGGTTTTACAGAGTTTTTTAGAATTATCTTTCTGCAATTCAAAGGATGGATGATGAACGTTGGTATTTGGCGAACATCGTATTCTTGTCCGGTTTCTCTTGTTAGAGAAGTTCCAGGACGCTGGAGTTAGGGACATCAATCGTTGTGTCTTCTTGTGACAACGACTGTGTTTCCCAACGAAATCAATCTGATTTCAAAATGGTTTGCTATGACGGGTTTTTCTGTATTATGTAGAGAACTTGTTTTGTGTTCAACCTCGTCTGGGAATGGCGTGAAGATTGTGCGTGGAGGGGATGCCTTGTAACTCGGATCTGTACGTATACTTGAACATCGAGGTGGTCATTGGTCTAGTTCAATGAATGTCCTTTTCTGTGAAGTCAAGTCGTACTCTAAATCCTTTGAGTTGTGATTGTGGACGGCATATTGGTTGTGGTTGGCCATTCTTGTTCGAGTGTAGTGGGGTCATTTTGTCTTTGGATGTTCGTCTTT
The DNA here is from genome assembly GCF_963678635.1 of Symsagittifera roscoffensis. Classification (NCBI taxonomy): domain Eukaryota; kingdom Metazoa; phylum Xenacoelomorpha; order Acoela; family Convolutidae; genus Symsagittifera; species Symsagittifera roscoffensis. The sequence continues at coordinate 34,669,364 of NC_087068.1, forward strand.
GTTGTTATGTGCTGATCTATATACTGCAAGGTATGATTTACATTTTACAAAATTTTTATTAGTTCAGTTTTTTAATTATGATTTTAGTTAGTTGTTTTCACAAAAGCATTTTGTTTTAGTTTGGTAATTTTGAAGAGTTACTCACCCTTGAGTACCTCTTATTAAAAATAGAAGTGTGGTCACAAAGCGTGGATGTAGCGCGGTGGGTTAGGCCGGCTATAGAGCATGCTCAGGACGTCCTCTCTGGTGGGTTAGGCCGGGAGTGGGAGTATGATTTCATGCGGTTTCTTTGAGAGGTCCTGTTATGTGATAACGTTTTATGTTGGGTTTATGTTGGTCTTTCTTATATTCCTTTGGTTGTGTCCTTTTTTCAAAAATCAAATTGTTTTTGTTATGGGTTTGTCTTTCGACTTTTTTGTGTTTTATTATTTCTTTCTTAGACTTTATAATAGTCTTCAAAAGAATAAATTATCCAGTTTTAAACTGGGTTAATCCGGTTTGGGTACCGTTGGTTTTCTTTTCTTAGTCATGCTGTTATTTTTTGATTTGTGGTGTTTAGTAAGCTGCGTTGGTTAGTTTGGTTTAGTATATGATTCCTTTCCAACCGAGTTAAAGGAAAGTTTGAAACTTGTTATCGTGTGTTAGAGTTGTTGAGTGTGAAAACTTGAAACTGAAATTCATTATTCAAACAATTCTTCGTGGGCGAGCTGTGCGAGTTTGGATAGAATTCTTGTGCGGGTGAATGATAATATCAAAAAGTTAGTACTGCATTTTCATTTATCAATTTACTACATAGAATTTTAATTTTACTGCTAGCTTTTGGGGGAAAGTTAAGTTATAAATTTTCATCATTATTAAATTTACTGCTTTTGGGGAAACAATTTATAAATTAATTTACTACATTGGTATGAATTTTATTATATTATCTAGTGCAAAATATTAATAAAGTTTTAGAAGAATTTAAACAAGTTTCATTTTTTATTTTTCTTTTGTTTTTCGCAGATGATCGTGGGATGAAGACTAAAAATCTAAAAGAAACATGAGTAAAGAATGGTTAGTATTAATTTAAATTTATTAGTGAAGAATATTTATAAATTATACTTGCCTGTTAGTCGTCGGGGAAAAAACCGTGGGGGAAGATGTCGTGTATCATGTCTGAATTTGTTAGTAATTTTGCTAGTATGCGAATGATGTTTTTAGTTTGAAGCAGTGGCCAAAGCAATTGAAGTGCTTTAATAGTTTTTAGTTCTTCGGTGCCAACTGCAAACTCATAAGGTGTGTTTTGAATGAGATTATATATTTTGTGATTGTATTTAGTATTGTGGATGAATTCTAATATAGGGATTTCTATAGGTTGGATAAATTCATGTGGGATAAGGAAGGGTCTGGATTCTTCAGCATTAAGGGTCTTCGTGATGGGACAAAATATATACATTTGTGTTATTGGGTCATAAGCGCGGAGGATGCCGTGGAGGTAAGTATCTTTGATGCAATAGGTGAAATTTAGAAAAAATGGCGAAGTGTACTTAGAGTTAAGAAACTGAAAACGATGGTGTGGTTGTCTTGATGGAGTGTGTAGATCAAAATGATTTTGTATGAAGCGATAGTATGTATATGTGTGGGTTTGTTTAGTGCGTAACATAATGTCGTGTGAGCAGTGCAAATTGCGTTCATGTGGTGCAAGGAAGTGGAAGGTTAGTGAAAATAATTGAAATTTTTCTTTAAAACTTTCGTAAGCTTGCATATCAGTTGGTGCTTCAGAAATGATGTGATCATATTTTCGATCAAAAATATTGAGTGTGAATACATATGGTGTTTTGATGAAGAATTTTTCTGTTAGTTGTGGGTTAGCGAAGCGGTCGTCATCTAAAAATTGGTCTTGGTTAGTTCGGATGATATTATGATCGTAATATTCTATTGTAAATTCGTTAGCTCGGGGTGCAGTGAATGTTTTTAGTGATTTTTTATATCCTATATGAGTAAATTGTCTATGTGTTAGTGGTGTGGTGAGTCGATATAGCATATCTTTATTCCTTTCTATATCGTTATGAGTATTAGATAATGGCAGGCAAAGGGGATTAGTAAAATGATAATATGTTGTCCAATGAAGTGTAGGCATTAAAACATGTTCATCTACAAAACTACGTGTGTCGTTAGTATCGTGAGGTGTGTTTAAAGTATATTGTGGGAATGAAGGTAGGGTGATTGCTAGGAAATCTTTCGTGTTTGTAAAGTGTGGATGATCAATATATTCGCAGGCTGTTCCTGGTTTGGTCGGGAATGGATGGTTTGGGAATTTTCTTTTAAAAGTGCGATAAGCTCGGTTAGTGCTAGTTGATGATTCGGTGGATGTGGATGATTGTGCTAATGAGGCAGTATAAGCTGAAGAGGGTGTAGGAGTAGGTGGATTTGAGGATTCTATTGTGGATGAAATTTGATTTATAGTGAGGGTGTTAGGGTGTATTAGCTGTTGTTGTAGGGTGATAAAATTATCGAGTTCTTTGGAGATTTGGGGAATATCTGGAGAATTGGATGATCGGTCTGAATGAAATGAAGAGTAGGTTGGGGTTACTTGTGAAGCATAAGAGGGTGTAGAAACGGACGGGAGTGGGTTATTTGGTGGGATCGGTTGAAAAGGGGGTTTTGAAAAAACTGAGGAGTTGGTTTGAAAATTATTGAAAGATGGTTCGGAGTCTGCAAATTCATCAGGGGTTTCTATATTAGGGTTATTAAGTTGTGAAATGGAGTATAAAACTGAAATATCTGAGTTAGTATCCGAATTCATGCTTGATGTTGTATTAATAGTTGGAAAATCGGGTGGCGGGAAAGCAAAAAGTGGGGTTATTGTAATTGGAGTGTTGAGGTTGGTTGGATGGGAATTTGAGCGGTGTAGGGATCCAAGTTGTCGGCTCATCGTGGGCTAAAAAAATTATTATTTTGAGACTGAAAAGCGGTGGTGTGGGGTTGTTCTATAATTTGTTCATATGTATTATCATCTTGTGAATGATGTGTCATTATATGTTGTATGGGACTTTGCGATATGGTTGGTGTAAAATTTGGGTTATGTGTTATTGCTAGGTTTCGGAAATTTCGTGGGACTAAGGCTAATGGATGGTTATGTGGTAGGGGTGGCAACTGTGGTGCTGTATGTGTTACTTCTATATTATTATGTTCTTCGTCGTACGTGTTCTGTCTTGTCGCTATTTTTGTGTTATATTCTTTTATTTGTGCGTCTGGAAGAATTTTGTTAATTGATGATGAAAAAATTCCAAAAAATCCTGCAAATAGTATGCGTGCTACACTTGCTTGTCTATTTACTTGTGTGTGTATAGCACATGTGTTATAGATTCCTTTTAAAAGTGAAAAAAGAAATCCTATAAAGTTAAACATTGCGTATAAGATAGTTAATTTTTCTAAGATGTAATAGGGCCATCCTAGAAAATCGAGAATTTGATTTTTTAGTGTAACAAAGCTAAAAATATTTACAGGTGAAATATCTTTTGGTCTGTATTTTTCACCGTTTAGATATATATAGTCTTTAATGTCTTTAAAATATCCGCTATAATATTGTGTATAGATATCTGCAAATCCTGCAGTTTCGGCAAGTTTGCGTAAGTTTTGGTCAATTGATTGTCTTTGTATAGTGTCCATTTGAGTAACTAATTCCTGGAATTGTTGTGTTCTAATGTGGTGTTGGATATCGGATTTTGAATATATTCCAATTGATTGTAAATCAATATTTGGGTTACGAGCAATAGCTCTGATGCTTTCGGGTGAAAATTTTTTGAGTGATTGCGTTAACGTGGGGTATGGGGTATGTTTTTAGAGAAAACTGGATTATTCAGTAACCTCTCATTACGCCGGTTATTCGGAACATTGTAATCAAAACTTGAAATTACAAAAAAACCCTCGCAGTTTTTGTGATCTTTTTATATTTGCTGTTCGATTGCGGACCTTGCCTTCATACTGACAAAAGAAATTAGCAAACTTACACAGAAAACAAATTTCAAATTGCCAAAAATTTTTTAAAACTTTCTTAAGAAACGGAGACAATTTTATCGCGATCTTAATAAATGAATTCACTTCGGTTTACATTATACTTAAACAGACAAAACTGACAATAGGGTAAACGATTTTTTTTGTGATTGTATAACGCTTTGTCGAACGTTCCATTTCATAAACATACTTGCTTTTACTCTATCAAAAAATTTGGAGTTCATGCAAGGGTTTCAAGAAAAGATATAAAAAGGAATGATTCATGAAATTTTGGAGACAATCGAAACACAAAACATAGCCAACTGGCAGTTGGAAAAGAGTAAGGAACACAAAGAAACATAGTAAAAAAAAACAGATTTCTCTTTAAACAAAATTGTAAACTTTCCCATTTTATATCTTTCTTGAAGCTCGTTGTACTTCACGAACAATTTAAATTGGTGCTTTTTTGATAAAAACAACTCAACTTAAGAAAATTGAATCAAAATGTTAAATTTTTAAATCGCTGGCAAATCTGATAATTAAATTCCTTTTTCGAAACTAGTGGTCGCTCACGTTTTTCATGATCTGTCCACTTTTGATGTTCGATAGTGCTCAAAGGAAATGAAGCGAACTTATCAATCCGCGAAACAATCAAACCGCCAAAAATCAAAATTGAGCGTGAACAAAATTAAAGACTTTTTCCTGAAAAAAATTACCAAGACATATATAAGAGTACTCACTATATTCATTACTACTACTAAACGTATGTAACTTTCACTTAAAAATCCATAAAACACGAATGAAATAAGTTCCTCTTTTCCATTGCAAAAAAGAAATGGAAATCTTATAACTAAAATGTACATATATAGCTAAGTGCATTCATAAATGCATTGATCTGTAATTATTAGATCATTTTAAGAATTTTCCTGAAAACAAACAAACAAATAATCACAAAGACATATATAAATGTTCACTACGTTCATGACTAACAATAATTTTTTGCATTAACTTCTAGAATTTTCAACTTATCATCTAAGAATAACAGATTCAATCTTTTAGATAGAATCTTAGCAAACATAAGATTACTGAATTTTCACTCACAAAACCATGACTCACTGTTCCTCGAAGTCAATCCTACTGCCGCATTTTTCTGTGAAAATAGGAATGTTTTAGGTTAAACTTCGTCAAGTTCAAATTAGCCTGCAAAAAACAGTTTTCTCTCCAAACTAAATTTGATTCGCTAACATACATACCTATTTAAAATACGCAAAATGATCTGTAAATATGGTGTCTTTTAAAGCTAAGTGTTTCTCGATTCGATCTGTCTCTATGCCGGTTAGCCTTCATCATTCATTCCATCTGAATTTTGATCTTCCGCTGCTATGATTCTGTCGAACCAATTGAAGACGCTCTCTTTGGCACAGTGTGACGTCATATCGTGTTCCATCACTCCGGCAGACCTCAGCTCACAATCTTTGCCTTTCAATTTCTCCCGATATTTCACACGTGTATTCACGGGTGCCAGAGACTGAACCCAATTGATAGCACTGCGCTCAAAGAAATCTTCTACCTGAAACAGAAACAAATGTCTCCCACTCAATCTAATTTTATTTTAATAGAGCCGAAGAACCCTAATTCATTTCAGTGATATTTTCCCAACCCTCGCTCTACTAGTACTCGAACTAGTCACTAGAATACGACTGAACAAGAAGGGCCGTTCGTTCAGTACTACTGGAAAAGACAAACAAGACAAGATGAATGAAAGAAATAGACGTTTGGTCACCTTTGATGATTGTTTGTACGCTATTCACAAAAAAAATGGTTAAATAATAAAACATTTCGACTAGGAACACAAGTTGTCAGGTTGACTCTTACATTCTTAAATGCGTCCATGTCTACTAGAGAGTGGACCGAGTCTGTTAAGGCAACTGCTTTCACTCGATCAGTAAAATCTTCGGCCTTATCGGCTAGATGGGCAGTGACTATTCCTCCGTAACTGTGAGCTACAACAAATACTGAGGAAGCTTTTGTATTCCTAATCAACTTGTTCCACACGTAGAGACCGTGTTCTTCTGGTGTGCCCGAATCTAAAGCGCAGATCGAAAATTCTATTTACATCAAAAAATAATTTAAGAATGAATTCGCTGACTTCAGGCGGAAAATGCAAGTTGAAACACTGCATTTTACACAGAGCCGAAGGAACAGTAAACTCAAGCGAGAAACGACAAAGAAGTAGCTCTGAAAGCGCATAAGAAAAGAAAAAGTAGAACAAACAAAAAAAACTCGATGTGCCGTAATCGAACTCCGACCTCAAAATTAAAAGCGACTTGTCCTAGCATCTGCGCCCAAGCCAATTAACACTAAATGGACACTAGAATCACCTAACACTCAATCCTCCGGCAACACCCGTAATCGTCAGCCAAATTTACTGATTAACAGTCGTCACTTGCTTTACTTACAGTGCTAAAAACTATGCACAGTTGAACAATTCGAACCATTTTTTTACTCATTCAAAAACTACAATGTTTTAAACCAAAATGGTTTTTTATCAATTTGGCTTCATAAAAATCAGAACAAAAAAGAAGATTGAAAAAGAATGAAGCAAGTAAACATAAAAAAAAACTGATTTTCTTGAAAATCTCAACTTTCGAATTTCAAAGAAAAAAATAGATGCTCTTTAAGCTCTTTGAAGTTCTAGAACAATACATGAATGGCGTTTTTTGATAGCAGTAACCCAATTCGGGAAAATTCGATCAATGAGTAAAGTTTTTATTCCGCTGGAAATCTAAAACTAAATTCCACTTTCGAAACTAGAAAGTGTTCACGTTTTTTTTGCGCCATTTCTACGTTCGTATTTGTGCTATTTTTGTAACTTTCAGCTGATGAATTTCAATTAACTCAAAAAGTGAGTGCATAAATACCTAAGTACATACATAAATACATTAATATCTATGAATGCACATCGGCAGTTATTAGAGTACTTAAGACTTTCTTGAAAAAAAAAGATCACCAAAACCTATATAAGAGTCTTCTCTAAGTTGGTTACTCTTAAAAGAATAAAAATACACATTTGGGAAAACTTTTTGCAGAGATAAGGAGTAACGCGTTCTCATATCTGCTCCACGGCTGCTTGTAATTGTTCTTACACTAGCCACCAATAAAGCAGCTGCAGTTTTTTTGATGAAATGGCCAATGCTATGCAGCAAAAATTGGACCAAATAAAAGTAATTCAATGTTCTGTATTTGAATCTCCCACCGGTTCATTAGGAATATCACGTACTCACATTTTTGCCACGGTGACTTGGAGGTAAACTAGTGGCCCAGCTAATGATGGATGCACTTGTTTTAGTATTATAACCTTTGATTGTACTGATACTGAAATAAATCATTTTCAAAGTTTCAAAAAATGGACTTAACGCAAAACACTAGTGATTTCTCTACTTAAATAGAGAACTATCAGCTTATTTAGTGGAGAAACTTACTACTCGCTCTTACAAATGAATTCTGTATCTCAGATTTGGCTGGGTAGCTTTCGAAAAAAAATAGAAGATTACAAGAAACGATCAAATATCGTAAAATTTGACTTTTCCTAAAAACATTTACTTTTGTCAACTAAAGCATGCGAATAGCATCTTAAGCAGGGAAGATTATCACACTCTGATTTTTTAGATTTAACCCTGAATATCAGATTTAGCTAGTGGTTTTCGTGAAAAAAAGTTTGAAATTTCTATAACAGAACGTTAAAAAAAATTCTAAAAAAGGATTTAGTGCGATGTCTATATCGGCTTTTCTACGAAAAAATAGAGTGAAAAAGATTACACAGGGAAAATCTAAGCACCATGCTAGTTAATTAAAGTAACAACCTCAGATGTTTCTAAGGCCAGATATATTTTTTGAGAACACAGGGCATAGCCGTTTACACAGGAAAGATTCGCATAATTTTTTTTTCGGTTGAACCCTTGATCTCCGATTTGGCAGGGTAGTTTTTGGGACCAAAAACTTTTAAAAATTAACAAATATGTCAAAAACTGGGCTTGTTTGAATCCGTAACTTTTTCCTACCGAATTTAGGTGATAGCTGCCTGAGAACGGTGATACCCATGAATTGTTCTTTTGATTGAAACATACATCTACGACTTGCGCATTTAAAACAGGAAATGGAAAAAAAGTAGGTCAAAAATCAACCTTCCGAAACTTTCGTTGTAGAACGCGGGGTAAAATGAAGAAAGAATAGCAAATATGCAGGCACATAAAAGAGCCGCCAGTTTGCCCATTATTATTTTTTTTGAAAATTGGCTGGGTCGTTTTTGAAAACTGAAATTTCTGCGAAAAGTGGAATAATTTCCAAAGCGTTCCCATGAAGTTTCATAGTACCAGTTGTTTTCAACAGAACCCAACACTAGCCCAAAAACGCCGCAGCATACGTTATTAAATTGCTTATTCTTAAATAGTTTTAAATATGATTAAATTGAAATATACCAGAAGTGCCACCAATGAGCACTTTCATTTGCGACTTAGGTTGGATAAAAAAGTTCCTCATTATAATACACTACGCTTCGCATGTGTAATTACTGACCCTGCAAAAGGTTATGCGTTATTTGATTGATTTCTAAAATTTATAATTGGAAAGGTTCGTTTTGGGGAGATTGATCAACGAATAGGTTTAAGGTCAAATAAATCTTCAGTCTCTAGCGGATCCCTAGCCAAAAGAGGGAAAATTCGCCTATGCAGGGGCTACCCCTACAGCTTGTTTGTTCGATTGAGCTTTAAGTCGCAGATTTGGCATTGAAGTTTGAAAAGATCAACAAAATTCTAAAATCGAACAAATGGATTTATGCTATGTCCGACATTTCTTTACTAGAAAAAATACGTCCTCGCCGCTAGGCAAAAAAATTCCTAGCGCATTTTATTTCGACCTTAGATTTTGCAGAATATTTTTCTAGAAAAGTTACCAAAAAACGGGCAAAATTTCATCGGTAAAAAATGCAGCATTTTCTAACGCGATCTCATTCATCGCCAAAGAAATAGGGCAACAGAACTTGGGCATGAACATATTCACATTTAGCAGGGTAATCTTTGAGAAAAATTTCCAAAGTGGGGTCAAGTAACTCAAGTATGGACAATTCTTACGGCGATAACTCTTTTTCTACAAAAATTAGGTCGTAGTAGTTTGAGCAGCGAGGATAGTTAACACTGCTTTTGCGATCAAACCTTTAATATCAGAAAAACTTCCATATTCAACTTTGAACAATTCTTAAGTCCATAACCCTTTTTCTACAAAAATTAGGGCGTAGCTCTTTAGGCAGTGAGGATTCTTAACGCTGCTTTTGCAATGAAACCTTTAATCTCAGGATTGGTCGTACAGTTCTCGAAAAAAGGAAACAGTTTTCAATAAACTGTCGAAGTTTGGACATGTTTAGAGGCCATTACTCTTTTTCAACCAAAAACTAGGGCATAGCTGTTTAGTTAGCGAGGATTCTTAAGACTGCTTTTGCGATCAAGCCTTTAACCTCAGGTTTGGTCTCATTAAAGTTTTTGAAAAAAAAAGAAAATTTCCAAAAAACTGTCAAATCTTGCAAGGCCACGACTCTTGTTGTAGATAAACTTACAGAATTTGATAAGACAGTGCTCCTACATAGTTGTAGAGGCTATGAAATCTATCAGGCGTTTTCTTTCCTGCAATCTCTCAATGGTGCAACAACTTTTCCGTCAATTTTTTTTTGAATGACGTAAAAGCCAGCAAGTTAATCAAAAAAAAATTTTCATTCAGTTTTTCACCACGCTGAGATCTCGCCGCTAGATATTTTACCAGTTGATTCACCGTGTTTTTCTGGCTGATAATGGATTTAGACATTAAGAGAGCACAACAAGCCATGGAAATTGCTACCAAAACTGAATGATTCTGTGCATGTGACAACGTGCTTACCTTAATTCTTCGCCGCAACGCTTTTGCTTAGCACCCTTCATCTACCTTCTATTTTAATATATTATTTCTTCGAATGTGGCTTGTTTTTTTTGCAAAACTGCGCACATAACCCCGATACACAATAGATAAATTAAATCATCTGTTGAAAATTATCGGCCTATTTCAATCTTACTTAAAGTATCCCTCATCTTTGAAAAAAATTGTTCTATTTCATTTGTCCGAAGATTCAAGCCAAACTTAATCAAAAGCAACATGGATTCAGAAATGTGTCACCTAATCACTGGTGTTTCTTGATAAAGTTTACTTGAAAAATCACGATAATTTCGATCAGCTAATTCTGCATCTTAGACTTTCAATGACTTTCAATGAGTAACATTAATATTTCCAAATTTTCAACTTGCAAATTTCTCGGCAATCATCAAATGTTCAGCAATTTTTCCGAACTGTAAGCACGCTGCTTCTTAATCAATAGACACTGAGATGAAGCTGCACATTTGAAACAAGCATAAACAATAGTAACAAAACACTAAAATAAGTAAATTATCTTTGATAAATAAAAAAAATGTACATGACGACGGTTTCAAACCATCAGCACTCGGATAATAAAGCATACGTTTTCCTGACTGAACTAACTGTTCCGGCTACCTTCTAGTTTTCACACATCTATAAGTAAACATCAGACACTTGCGGATAAACATGCTAAATGGAGCGTGCGTGTAACTTGGTAAATCGAATTCCAAATTTGTAATCGCACACAGGCAACAGTCGATGAGAAGTCGCCTAAACCATCCACTCACTTCTTCTTAGATAACACTTCTTTCAACCATACTTCTATAGCATTAGGACTGCTCAAATCAGAGCACAGCCCTAGACAAGTGCACTCACTTTTCAAAAATCTTTCTCAACGAAAAATCTTCAGTACAAAAACATAGCCAACTGACAGTTGGAAAAGAGTAATTAATACAAGGACAGAAAAAACTGTCTGCTATTTGGGACGCCTTCTCGTGGCGGCAGACGTGGACCCTTCGTGGGTTTCAAAGTTCCCATTCCAAGAGTGTTCGACCAAGACACAGACAAGGCCTGTCGGGTTTTTGTCAAGACGCCATAGTATGAACCCCGATCTATGGTGTCTTTTTTTACTGACAGGGGACATAGAGCTGAATCCGGGACCGGTCAAATGGCCCTGTGGTTATTGCGGCGAGGCGTTTAGCAGCAGAGTTTGGTCTATCTATTGTGTGGATTGCAAGAAATGGATACACCGGCGATGGGCGGGGATGACTACTCAAGAGATCAGGGCGCATCAGAACTACAGGTGGCATTGTGGGTGTGTCCCTTTTGTTCCCACTGTCCCTGTTGTTCCAGTCGCAGTTCAGCAGCCAGCCGCACAAACTCGGAGACATAGTGCGACGCCTGTGCCCAGAAGTTTAAAGGTGTTACAACTGAACATCGACGGATGGAGAGGTAAAATCACCAGTCTTAAAGAGTTTCTTGACGAGAAGAAGTTTGATGTAGCGGTGTTGCATGAGACGAAGATGGATGATGAGTTCAACTGTGGACCCCAATGCCAACTGGTGGAAAATTCACAGACCAGAACGCACGGTACACCTCGCGCAGAACGAGCAACCTCAAGGAGGTTTGGTAGTGCTTGTCAGACCCGGTGTCCAGTCTCGCCGGTTAGGCAGTCTGAATCTTCCAACAGGAGCTGTTTTGGAGTCTTTGGGAATTTCAGTGGAAACCAAGCAGGGTTGGATGGATCTCTGGAACATGTACCGGCCTCCAGCTACTGGCGGAAACGACTCGAGAGATGCTGCGTTGTATCTGAATCAGTGGCCAAGAGAGAAGAGTTCTGGTATCTGTGCGGATATCAATGCGCATGGTTCCTGGGATGCGAACAGAGATTCTGATCAGTTGGGAAAGATATAGATGATTGGCTGGTTGACAACAACATGGCTCATGTGAACAATGGCATTCATACACGCGTTCGACAGCTGGGTCAAGCGATAGTGGAGACTGCACCCGACATCTCCATTATGCAGTTCTGTGGCGAATAGTTGTTCTTGACAAGTTTTGGAGACAATTGGTTCCGACCACTTGTCGATTCAACTCGTCATTGGCTCCTCAGGAATGAAGGCAGAAGAGTCGCGGCGCCAGTTCCATTTTCGCAAGACAGACTGGTATAAGTACATCAGTGTATGTCACAGTGGTTTGCCAGAGTGGATTGAAGATCTTTCGTTAGAAAAGAAATACAAGGCTCTGATCGAGACAATGCAGAAGGCGGCAAAAAATCTACTCCTTTCACCAAGGTTGGCACCAAGAGGAGACCTTGGTGGTCTAGTCTCTTTGAGTGCGCGAAAAATTCGATGAAAGAAGCCTTCAGTCTTTTAAGAAGCACTTGAGCAGAGAATGCTGAAATGTACAAGAACGCGAAGAAGATGTTTGCCGATACGATCAGAGATGAAAGACGTCGCAGCCTGCTTGAATTTGTGGACACCTTGTCCCCGTCAACTCCGAGCACCAAGGTCTGGCGCAGGCTTCAGAGCATGGATGGAAGAAAGAAGTTGGGTTTGCCAGATAACCCAGTGTGTGCGGGAGACAAGATTGCTATCACTGACAAGTCGAAATCGACACTTGCAGTGACAACGTATGCAGCTGTAAGCAAGGTTCTGGTCACGAGAGAGGACTACAAGGAGGCTTACCTTGCCACGAGAGAAGGTCTTAAAGGGACTTCAGAAGGGGAACTGGGAGAGAATTTCACTCAAGGGGAGCTGGCAAGAGCTTTGCTTAAGATAAAGAACGGAGCTGCTGGTCCCGATGGAGTGGTTCCTGAGATGATCAAGCATTTACCCGAGAATTCCATCATGTTTCTGCTACGGATTTTTAACGAGAGTTTACGCCAAGGGAAAGTTCTTGATTATTGGAAAAGTGCAGTCATAGAGCCAATCCTGAAAAACGGTAAACCGCCTTCAGAGATCAAAAGTTTCAGGACGTTCTCGTTGCCGTGTCTTGCCAAATTCCTAGAGTCAACGATAGAAGCTCCGGTCAGACATTGGGCAGAGAGTATTCACCTGATTCCGGATTGTTAAGCAGGATTTTGCGTCAAAAGATACACAACAGATGTTCTCGTTAACCTGAGCCAGGAGGCTTTCGACAACCTTCAGCAGAAGAAGCGAACAGTAATCACTGCAGTAGACTTCAAAGGAGCCTTTGACATAAATTGGCGTGGAGGTCTTCTCAGAGATTTGGCGAGAGCTGGTCTTCGCCCCTCTTGCCTGAGATGGATTAAGTCGTTTCTGAGTGACAGGAGAGCCTGCGTCAGATGGAAGTTCTTTCTCCTCTAATAAAGTGTTCCAGCAGGGAGTCCCTCAAGGCTCACCGTTGTCAGCTATGCCTTTGTCTTGCCACGGCCAGTCTGCCTACCAGGATTGCACAGAAAGCTCCCGACACGAAAAACGCCCAGTTTGCAGATGATTACTCACTCTACAACGAAGCTTTCACTCCAGATTGCGCCACAGCTAGCATGCAACTTGACAGCTACTTGATTGCGCCACAGCTAGCATGCATCTTGACAGCGTCAGTTCATGGGCTAGTGATCACTACATGCTCATTGAACCTTCCAAGACAGAGGGGTTAGTCATCAGCCTGGACCCGAGAGGAACGGAGGAACGACAGGCAAAGCACAACCACTTCTACAACTGGAGAATACAGGTTCCGTTCAAAAAGCATATAAAGATTCTTGGCGTCAATATCGATACACAGTTAACGTTTACCGAACATACTAACCTCATGGCGAAGATGGGGAAAAGAACTCAGCTGCTTTCTAGTTTGTCAGGGAAGAATTGGGGTCTTACTACGCTTATGTCAGGCCAGGAGCACTGTACGCCAGTGGAGTCTGGAGTTCTTTTCTTTCAGACTCAAATTGGAACAAGCTGGAGGTCTGCAACAATAGAGCAGCAAGAAATATTAGTGGTGTACAAGCAACTTCCAATGCAGTTGCAACTCGTACAGAAGCCAGCATCTCTACACTCAAAAGTTCAGTGATGAATAAGCCGCCATTTTGTACATCAACTTTCTCCATTTCCTGACAGATGTTCATCTGCGTCTTCTGACAGATGACGGCCCGCCTCAGAGACTAAAAGCGAGAGGAGATGGCAGATTCCGTCCAGATTGGAGAGTCAACGCTTGAAAGAAGATCCAAAATAAACCTGATAATCTCAACACTAAAGAGTACATTTTGACGACAAGAGAAGACTTTACATTAGAAGAGTACCGACAAAAACATTGAAGAAGAGCACATGCACCGACGAATTTGTGATGGCTAGGCGTTAGAACATTCAACCAACAGAACAGAAGAAGAAATTCTGCTTCATAGACTCCAGGTAAACCGATGTTACAAACTAGAAAAAACTGAGCATCTTTTTGGACGGACTGAATCGCCACAATAGTGACCAAGATGAAGACACGGAGCATTTCATTCTGAAATGCAGTGATTGGGCAGAAGTAAGAAGAACCACTGTGGGCTCACTCCACAGTATCACAGTACTTCAAACAAATCCCGAACAAGTCTTACAGTTTATTGGTCGAACAGGACGTCTTCGTCCCTCAAATCAGTTATGAACGAGCTCCAAAAAACAAACAAACAAACAGAAAAAACTGACTCGTTTTCGAAAAAATTCAAATTTCGAACTTTAAAAAAACGAATGCCCTTAAAGCTCTATGATTTTCAAGAACAAATTATGACGCTGCTTTTCGGATAAAACTAACCCAATTTGAGAAAACTGGATCAAACGCTTAATTTTTTTTATATCGCTGGGAAATCTGATATTAAATTCAATTTCAAAATTAGAAGCCGATCACGTCTATCGCGACATTTTGCCGTTCGATAGTTATGTTTGCTTTTCTTTTAGCAATGGAAAAAAAGTGAACTTAAACAGAAATAAACAATCAAACCTCCAAAAAATCAAAACTGAGCGTGAACAAATTTTATAATTTTTTCCTGAAAAAACAAAAAAAACACCAAGACCTACGTTCATTACCATTAATAATAAAATTTGAGTCTTTTAAAAAAGTAACTGGATCAATTAATCAATTAAATTGCCTCAATATACTTAAGAATGATCTTCAAGCCGGTATAAATTGAAAACTCTTTTCCGTTATAAATCGTCAATTTCTTTGCCAAAGGGGCCTTTTGGTATATTTAGCGACAGTCATTTTTGGCTGACCAACCCTTTCAAGGGTGCAAATGGTACCATGATATATTAAATTGGAAGGTGGTCAAGTTTTTGGCTGATCGCTACACGATCAAAAACGGCTTTTTGTTTGAAAATATCAGCGGCGCAGAAAAACTACCAAATATGGTCATTCTAGGGTTTGAAATGGCTGGCCTAAAAAATGATTGTTTTCAAAACGTTTCGCTTAATTATCACACATTGCTTTTCGAAAATTGAACTAATCGTGACATTATCAAGGGTGCAAAGTGACATTTTCAAGGGTGCAAAGTACAGCAGATTTAATTACTGCTAATTGTAATTGCCGAACACAGGCAACCGACAGTCGGAAAAACGTCAAAAATTTACGTAGACAGAAAAAAAATGATATTTTTATTTTCAATAATAGTGTTGTAAAAAGAATACAGTATCAAAGCTGCGCTTCGCAAACACTAGCCAGAAAAAGACAAAAAACAACTGTATTTTGTCAAAAATAAAAAGTAGAAAAAAGCCTCGAAGTAGTAAAATTTTTGCTGTATCGGTTTCGAACTTGCGACCTCGAGATTTGGAGCCTCACGTTCTCGCATCTGTGCCACGGGCTATTGAAAATTTTCTAACATCAGCCACCAATGGAAAAAGTTGAAAGTTTAACAGCCAACACTGGAAAAAACTAATGTAAAATCCACTTGCAAATCAACGTTTTATCGCGAAATTGACTTTTTCCTAAAGGAAAAGCATAAATTACCTTCCATTCAGCAAACAAATTTGAATTAACACTTGCAAAACGGAAGAATAACACAAGAACTAAGCAGAAAATTGCTATTTAGTTGAAAAAAAAGATTGGACATTTTTTGAACAAAAAAGGCGTTTTTCATGGCCGGGATCCCGCAACTTTGGATCAATTCTGATGTATATTATGCCAGAAATTTTCGTGAACATAAAGTTGGCATAAAATTCCATAAAACGTCACTTTTTTAATTTCAGAAAGACAAGTTTATTTGCGCTGAAATAGTTTTGTTTACTTTGATTTTGAGCTAATTTAGTAGCACATGCAGAGTACTGACTCATATCTGCTCATTTCGGAGCATAGGAGACAATCGAAACTCAAAATAACACAAGTAGTTATACCACATAAAATAGTTTCACAAACATCAATTGCTTTCAATTGATCTAAAAGAGGAAGGTGATTCCTTACTAACATTTGATTCTGCCATAGGACACTTTTCCGTCCGGTGACATTGCTAGTTCGATATTCAAGTTGGTGTTCAGCACTATAACTGCCCATCCTCTCTGTTTCGCAGCTTCGATGTATGGAATTTGACTTCCCTCTCTGAGTCCTTGGTTCATGATGACCTTACGGGACCATTGACCAGCTCGGACAAATCCTGCTCCGTGGATTAGCACCAGAAGGGTAGTTTCGTTAGAGTAGAAGTCGGAAGACGCAAATACGAAACTTCTTGCATCTGTTTCTGCAGCATCTAAACCACACGACCAGCCAAATTTACCATTTCCTATTTTGCTAAATTCTCATTACTTGCAAAATACAAATAGAAATTTCGTATTTGACAGCGGAATACACATTTGATGCAATTAAATTGAGAACTTGAAGGTTTTTATAATAGACCACTGTTCAGCCTCTGTTGTTCAACCTCTGACTATACCATTGTTATTTGATAAACTTATTAAATAGTTTCAGAGATTGCTAATGGAATTGAACCCCAAAATGAACAAAGCTTTACTGGCGATCAATGCAAACAACTGTCTTGACGCATCAACAAAACAGGTAATTTCGGATGTTATTGGAGAAAGTATGATGGAAGATGAACGTATCAAGCAACTCGAATCTGAGATGAGTCAAACCCACATCAAGGGTAATCAACTGGAATAATATGAATCCAAGGATAGTCTGATTTTCCAAAACCTGCCATTGGGCCAACATGGTTCATACTTGCAAGATACACTAGCGTTCATTAAAAACGTTCTACAAGTAAGTGTCGAAGCGCGTCATTTGAAGGCTTGTCATCCACTCGGACGAGGTACTTTCGCAAACCCACCAGAGATAGTGGTGAAGTTCTTATATAACGAACAAAAAGACCGCATTTCGACCAGGAAGAGATTACTTAAGAATTTTGTGAATCCCAATAACCATAGACCAGTATTTATTCACGAGAGGCTGAGCAAATACGAAGTACAGTTGAAAAAATTACGTGAAGAAAACGATGTCGCTGTAACAACCAGTAATTCAGCAGCCATGATCCAGATCACCAAAAATGCAAACGAAATGGTACAATGCATAAACAAAGTGAAAATATAGATGAAAAATAATCCAACTTGGACGAATGCATCAAAATTTTGTTGAAATATCAAGAAACAATCTTTCTTCTTATCGTGACGTATAATCCGCCAAGATCTGATAAGTTCATTTTCCTTGAGAACCTGGAGAGAGAATTGAATAATCTAGCCTCAAAGTCATATCCCGTGATAATGTGCGGCGATTTCAACATTGACTTCATGAAAAATATCTCTTTCAGCGAAATATCTAGATATAATTGAATCTAGTGGTTTGGACCAGCTTATAAGAGAAGCTACTAGATTTGGTAGTCAAAGTGATACCTTGCTTGATCACATTTTTACCAGAAACGTGAATGCAGTTAAAACCTCAGTGAAAATTAATCAAAAATGCTCAGATCGTTGTCCAATTTTACTCACAATTTCGGCAATGGAGAGAAGCTCCAATTAATCAAGTTTAGATTTTCGTGATGCATCATTTTTAAAATTAACCATACAAATTGAAAAATTTAATTTCCTTTCAAGAGAAGCTCAAAAAAACTGAATTCGATAACAAATCTGTATCAGATTCGTTCAAAGTGTTTCGGAATATTAACTCTTCAACAATTCTTGAAAAATTTGCACCACTTGTCAAACCAAAAGACTGCTCTGTAGTAATAAAGCCTAAATGCTCGTGGTTTTCAAGTTATATCAAAAAGCTCACATCAAAGTGAAACCAACCTCATCGAACATCGTCGCAAAACCCAAATAACCAAGCAGCGAGATTTCGATTTGAAGAAGTAAAATTGAAAGAGTTGCTCGTAAATGTAAGAAAGACTATCATTATACTAAGTTCAAGTTATGTTTACGTGACTCTAGGTACAAATTATTAAATGAACTAAAAGAAATCAATAACAAATATCAGAAACAAATACCACCTGCGGAAAACTAAAAGCTAATGGTGAAAACACTTCCGTGGACGAGATAGCGTCCGAACTCAATGTTTTTTTCTGCAAATGTGGGCGCTTCATTAGCTGTTAAAATACCAACTGTAAATGGTTGTCATATAGTTAATGAACCAAAATTTTTAAAGCGTTTATCTGAAGTTGATATACCGGAATTGGCTCAAATAATCTCAAACTTGAAAAATAAGTCATCATCATGTACGGATTAAATAAATAATCTAGTAGTCAAGGCAAGTTCATATTCAGTTGTGCCACAACTGATCGTTCTGATTAATACATCGCTCAAAAGTGGTGGGTTTCCTAAAATGCTAAAGAAGCGGTTATTCTGCCATTCTTTAAGTACGTTGCATGTAGATATTTTAACGCTGCATGTACAAGTTAATAGATTTATCGAATCAAAATCGCTTATTTACGTTAACCAATTCGGTTTCCGGAGAAAACAAAGCACAATTGATGCAATAGCTGAAGTAACGGAAAGAGTGGGACCTAAGAAAAAAATTAAACCAATTTCAAGTTTTTCTAAATCTAAAAGAAGCGTTCGATACCCTGGATCACTCGGTTTTATTCAAAAAGCTAGAAATGTACGGAATGTAGGTGGTAATTGTTTGTAAGCTGTCTGGAACATTGAAAGCACATGGTACAAATAGAAAGCTGTCACTCAAGCTGGCTAAAAGATGAATGTGGCGTTCCACAAGGTTCCATTCTCGGGCCTTTGCTTTTTCTGATCTATTTCAACGATCTTCCAAAAGCATGTACTAGTTGTGAAGTTTTTCTTTTTGCGAACAAAACGAATATTACAGGTATCAACTGCTTCATAGAAGGTTTTAATAATTATCTTAGTGCTGTCAGCATTTGGTTTAACGTTATTAACTTTCACTAAACTTGGACAAATTTCATCAAGTGATATTGCATCCAAAAGTGATTCCAGTTCAACTCTAGAAATAAAATCGAGCGATCCTAAGATTTCTAACTCATGCAAGTATTTGAGCGTCCACATAGACTGAAAGTTGATGCTTTTGACCCAAATACTTTGTAAGAACCACATGGAGAAAGCAGTGCGGTATAATTTCAAAAAAGAGACATTATGTTCCTAATCATATACTGTTGAATTATGTCTCAAACTTAATACCTATACTTTAATACTATATAATAAACAAAGTATATATTTATGAACTGCTCAAGTGTGCTTTACGATCAATTGCGGGCCTGCACAGCGAAAGTTCTTGAATAGCCATTTCATATTGGAAGATTCGCCATACCCCACGAGAAGAGCTACCAAAAGCTTAATAAAATTCTTACTTTTAAGATTAAACTGAAACGCTCATCTTTGAGTTATCGTGGTGCATAACTTTTTTACGCTTTGAAAGAGAAAAATGTTATACCTCTAAACAATTGTTTATTTTCTCTTTCTGAAATCCAAACTGTAGCTCATTCAATAAGAGATCTTAATAATTTAAATAATGAAGACCTGACCCGTCTTATTTTTCAGTAAGTCAAAGAGGGATCTATCAAATTGGTCTTGGTCTAATGGATATTAGTATAGTTAAACCCCTGTCCCTATACCATCTTATGGATGCTCTACGGATTTTCAAAATTTCTCAAAAATGAGCTTAAAGGGCTCCCTGGAGAGAGAAACTACGCCCAATTTGGTAATCTTCTTGAAATTCACTCAGAATTTTTAGGTTTCTGCCCTAGGCTTAATTTAATTAAAAGACTTATTAACTTTTATTATAAATTCGTTAGTAACAATGTTCTGATGAAATTGAACTTTATTTTAAAATTTTAAATAAAATTTGATCCGCCAGGTTGCTGACTTAAGATAAGGGCAGCAAAGCAAGTGATCCTCATGGATTTGTGAACTGTCCTCTCTAGTGCAATATGTATAAATTTTGTTCAAATTTATACGATGTTAATCTATACCAGAGAAATAAATTTTTCTTGTTCAACCTGTCCAACACAATTAATCCAAAATATGAGTCTGCTTGAACAATTATTGGTGGCAGAAAAACTGAAACAGAGGGGCAGTTGCACTTCGCGCACAAAAGCGTATATTAAAAAAACCATGAATAAAATTACAAAAATAATAAACCATGAAGAAAATTATGAGAATAAATCATGATAAAATTATAGAAATCAGTTTTTTAAATCCCCCACACATCATGCAAAGTACATTCTGATTTTGTTTCTATCGTCTAGTAACACATTTATGAGACCAATTAGATTCTATCCATTGAAATCGAATCATTGATCACCAGCATCGGTTGTTCTTTAGCGCTGGTTTATCTTGAAAGTAGTACACAAAAATAGTACGACTGAACCTATTTTGCATTCAAGCTACAAAGCGCGCTGACTAAAACTCAATTTCAACTAAAGTTACTGGACTTCTATCGGATCAATTGAGCAATCTCAATCCCCTCCACCATTATCGCGTGGGGGTGGAGATAGCTCAATAGGTACTTGAGACTTGTTTATAACCACTTGAAAGTAGTTTTAGTGATATAAAATCATGAACCAGATTCTCCAACGTATGTGGATTGCCAAAACTTACAATATCGCTCTCAAAAATTAAATTCACAGTGAAAAAAAAAATCAACAAGAATGAGGCACATAAGGCGATTTTTTCTGTCCTAAATGAAAAAAACTATAGCGTACATTTTTAAGGCGCCGTGGAGAACATTTTTTAGTATTCAGATACAAGGCTAGAGTACCAACCCTGGCAACTTGCTTTCCTCGATGAGATGCGATGTTTCATTTAAATTTTTTTCTTAAAATTTTTCTCGATACTCAAATAAAAAGAACTTCAGCCGGTATTTGGATTGCGTGCTATGGACACATCAACCATCTACTTGCGTTTACTGACGTCTTTTTGGAACGTTTTACCGTTTTTGCTTGGGGGGAGATAGCTCAATTGGTCATTACGGGGAGGGGAGATTGCACAATTGATCCCTTCTATCTATTTACATCTGAACAATGATGATTTTTTTTCCAACAAACGAGTTTTTCAGCTACTCACTCTCACTTAACGCATCTAACATCACCAGCATATACCACATCTATAAACTGAACACAGAAAAAACACCTAAATGTGCGAATTATTCTGAAAAGAGAAGACCACCTGGAACAGGGTTAAATCGATCTTTACCTTAGGAATGTACATCAAATTTTCTTACAAAATCTAAATAGAGTGCCGCATTATTTGGTAATCAAACATAAAACAGCATGGCACCTTTTTGATGTGAGGAAAAAATTTGCACAGAGGCGAAGCTGCGCTTTACAAACACTTGCGAGAACACAAAAAAGCAGCTTTATAAAGTGACAAATTAGAAATAAGCCTCGAATTAGAAAAACTTATCGGCTTCAAACCTGCGACCGCAAAAAACCAAAACATGTAAAAATTAAGCAATACAAAAATTTTGCGAGATAATGAGTTGGAAAATTTTTGAAATGGAAATTTTATTTTTGTATTGATAATTAAAGCAAATAGCTTTTATCGGTTCATTTGAAAAATGAGAACTGCATCAACTTTGTAAATTAATTATGAATCGAATGTCAAAGCACATGCTATCAAAACGCTGTAAAGGTGCCCCAAAAATGTTACGAGCACTTGCGACTTAGGTTAGAAAAACAGAATAGGCGTACTATAACACTACCTTACGAAGTTCGCAAGTGAAAATATCGATCTTCAATATCTATCAAAGATTGGAAATCAATTTGAGAAAAACATTAGCTCTTTTCCAGTCCTTCCTTTGATTTTTTCGAAACTCACTTAAAACGACTTTTTCGAGAATTCTATTTAAAATTGCTTTTGATGTTCTAAACAATAATAAAACGGGGCAGCATGAACAAGTGAACAGATTGCGACATTTCACATGCATAATGCCGAAGGAACAATTTTTCAGCAATTATATTTTGTATTTTTGCGAGAAGGATGGGCTACTGGAAAAGAGCCAAAACAAGTCGAGAGTTAAACTGCAGGCGTCAAATCAGATCGGAGACAATTTACTAAGCGCCGAGAAGTCGAGAAAAAATGTCACTAGAAGTTGCGAGGCACGAAATTGCATTTAAAAACTTTTCGGATCTTCAAAGCAAGTTCTGATAGGTACCTTTTAGTAACCGGTTCAAGCAGACTTTGGAAAAGCGCCAATGAGATCAATCGTCAGTTTTTGTAACCAGCGGTGCCGTCACACGTGCGACTTAGCCTGAAAAGATATGAACTCGTGGAACAGGGTTATATCTATCTTTACCTTCAGGAATGTATATCTTTTCTAGTCCACAATCCTCCTGTAGTTTGTTGTAGACTTCCTCTATCATTGCATTTGCCATTGCTTCATATCGCCTCTCATTGTAGAAAGTATTCTTACTGACATTGAATACAAATCCATCTCCATTTCCGTCTCTCAGAACACCCTTGTCATCAAAGTGAAAGCCAAATTCTTCCAGCGTAGTCCCAAACTCTTGTTCTCTGGGAAGCGAAGCATCAACTTTCGACTGATGCTCAGCAGGAGGTGGATTATTTAGTCGTCCTTTATCCGTTTTAAAGGATCGCTTGGTATCTAAACAGAAAATCTGCTTAAAAATTCGTATTATCCGAATAGACAAAGCGCAAAATCGCGCGCACATATAAAAACCTTGATTGACAAAACATTACCACGACAATAACTGTCAAGGGTCATTTTTTCATATTCGTTCTCCAGTCATGTTTCTAGTCAGGGGCGGATTTAACCCCCTGCTGACCCAAAGGGTCCCCCCTTCGATACTTTATAAGAAATTCATTTTTTGCCGACCGACCCTAAAATTTTTCTAAGCGCCTTCGGCGCCAATATATGGCTCTTTGTCACTCCCCCCCCCCCTAACACGACCTTCAATATATTAGTGTAACGAGTAGTTTTACGAGGTTGAGTATGAAGACCAAATACGTTTGTCGTGGCCTTATTAGTCTGTATGTAAATTTTCATAGCAATCGGACAATGTAGTCAACAAATTTACATGTAAAAATTTGCAGGTGGGGGGAAAAGGAAAAAGAGCCCAATATATACTAACTTTGAGGGGGAGCGCGCGCCAAAAAAACGCGATTTTTCTGTCAAAATTTTTCAAAAAGTGCCAAAAAGCGGCTTTTTTTTGGACCTGTTTTTTCATAAATTTGCCTGCGGCGCAGAATATATGGCCAAAACAGGGACTTTTTAGTGCTTTAGAATAGCTCGGATAATCAATTGGGTCGACCTAAAAAAAAAGGTCGTCAAAATTGTCGAAATTTTTTTGAAAATCCGCCCCGCCCCTCCCTCGAAAAAATCCTAGATCCGCCCCTGTTTCTAGTCATTAATAGCCCAACAAAACTCAATCAGAAAAAGGTAGAAACAGTAAAAATCTCCAAACGAAAAAAAAAGATTCCCTTCAAGCTCTTTGAATTTCTAGAAAGATTTATCATTGGCGCTTTTTTGATAGCTTTAACCCAACTTGAGAAAACTGGATCAACAGATAAAGTTTTTATTCCGCTGGAAATCTAAAAATTAAGTCCCACTTTCGAAATTAAAAATCGTTCACGAATTTTTGCTCGATTTGCACGTTCGTATTTGGAGAGTCCTATTTAGGACACTTTCAGCAGATGAATTTCAATTGAACTCAAAAAGTGCCGTATTACTAAGTGCATCAATATTTTAAGACTTTTTCCGGAACAAAAAAAATTAGTAAGACCTATATAAGAGTCTTTACTACGTTCATTAAACTTATACATAAGATGAAACAACTGCATTGCGAACGCTGGTGTGAAAATGACCAATAGGACCGATAATTCTGGCCACAATTTTGTTTGCGACAGAAATTAAAACAAATCAGCGTAGCAGCACAGAACTCTCTTGTCACAGTAATGAATGAAAATACACGCAAAAAAATTTTTTGGAATGGTCATGGGAGCGGGAGCTTATTTTTCAAGAAAAGCTTGTTGCTATCTAAACAAAACAAAAATATACTTCAAAAAAATTATGGCGAGTGGTTTCGTAAAGCTTATCTACTCACTTTCCTGCTGAAAACGAGCCAAGCCCAGTTTTTTTAGACAAAAATTTTGAGTTTCGGCCAATTGGGCTTTAATAATGATACCACTCTTGCTATTTTTTTGATATGATACCACAACCATCTTTCTTTGAGGTAGTTACTTCCACCTAATTTCTAACGTGGTCAGAAAAAATGAAGGAAAGAAAATAACCAAAAATATTGCATGTACTCTTGAGCAGGTGCACAACAACGGTTCTCCCCTATGAGCTGTACAGTTCGTATGTTGGTCCTTTCCCTCGTGGATAAATGATCTTAACTTATCCGTTACCGATCTAGTTGCACAACAATCTGACCACAGCTAAATTTGTAAATAAAAGATTTATAAAAAGATTTTAACCGTTTTTCTTTTTCTTACACACAAGCAAAACAGCTGTCTAAAAATCAAGACTAAATTACGCCTGAAATTAAAATCAATAGAAAGAAACTTAACAAAGCTAGGGATCGACTCCAATACCAGCCACTGCATATTCAAGGTTTCTACAAAGACCAGGCGTGCAGTATCAATTCTAACCAGGCATCCCAGAAGGCTCTTTCACGGAGCGGATATAGTACATGCTACATAGATAACACAGAGAAAGTTTCAAAAAATCTGTTATATCCACGGATTCTGCGTATATCGGTAAGATACGACGTGAGACATATGCTGTGTGAATAGAGTTTAGAAACAAGAAGATTATGTTAGCAACTTAACTTCAATCGGTAAGTTAATGTCTGATTCGAATCTGACCTCGAAATCATGAGAGCGACAGAGACTCATAAATAACTATTGAATATGGCGTTAGGTTAATAGTTACTTGATTAGATCAGACATCTATATGATTACGTTTACATAAGTACGTATGGTGAAGTATTCGAACTATAATCAATCTATGTTACTTGTTTTAGTTGTAATGAGTTCTATTGGATACCTAGTATATCCGTACGGATAACATTCCCCCTTCTTTTTTCTATATGATGTAGTCATCAGATGTTATCTTTCTTCCCTGGTTTGTCCTCTTTGTTCGTTGGATTTTTGGTTTGGGGGGTTTTTTTGGTTATCCTCTTCAATTGTCGTTTGAATTGTCTCTGTATTCGCCTTTATTCGTTTGAGCCCGTGTTTAGTACGGTTTTGTTTTTCACATTCTCTTTGAAATGTCATGGAATTTTTTGTCGGCGAAATTGACTTGAGGATGTTCATTGCGTCGGTGAAGCTGTCGATTAGGGATTTATCTGTTGAAGAAGAGGTTCCCGCTGGTCGGTCGATTACGTATCGTGAGCTAAATTCTCTTTGCGTAGGGGATTATGGCGATTCGGGTCGTGTGGTTGTTCTTGTTGTGTTTAACATGTTATCTTCCGGATCGTTTGTCTTGCGTATGGATTCGTAACCATGTTTGTTTGGAAAGTCGATGGTTTCCTCAATTCTCATTTTTCTGGTGTTCCCTGGTTTGTGCTTATTTCGATGCGTTAAATGTCTGTTGACAATTCGTGAGTGATACTTGTTGCCTGTGGGGTTGTGTCTTTTTCTGCTGTCTGTAGGGGTTGTATTGATATGTTACAAACCGCGGTGTTGGCATTATCAATGTTACTGATCGGGATCAAATTTCCAAATTTAATTGCGAGCGCGCTTGTCCTCGTCCTCGTGGATCTTCGGTTAGGGGTTTCTTGTGGCGGCGTGTTTTTCCTGTCAACTCTTTTGGCTGGGGGCTTCTGTGGTGATTGTGTTTTGTCCTGGACGATCGAATCATCCGATGATAGCGAAATTGACGTGGCGCATTCGAATTGAATGTGTGTGTTGTCTCTGCGTAACACTTTTTCGGGCTGCCCTTTCCTTTGCGACTTGAGATTCTTAAGGGCGTTGATTTTTGTTTGGAAAATTGAGGTGGTTTTTTCGAAGCAGTGGATGTCGTTTTATGCATGCGCTGTGGCCCTAATGTTCTTCGAATTAGCGTTTGTCGGATTATCTCCGCAATGTTCTTGGGTAGCTTACGTTCGCGGCTTAAGGATGTCGATGGTTTCTGCGTCGTTTTCTCTTGTTCCCTGGCGGTTTGATTAGCGGTTGTTTTCAGTGGGCCACTTGAACCAGTTGGTTTCTTCGGGTCAACTCCTGCAGCTGAAATACGGGGTTTAGCTCTTGGTAAATGTTTGTATGCAACGAAATCATTTAGTTGCGCCGGTCTACATTTTCGGTATATTCTAGGGTCCGGTACGAAAGCTAGTCCGTCGTGTCTTATTACTCTCGGTTGCTTTCCATCTTCCCGAACCCACGCAGTGTGCGGGGAGTAATTAATTTTGGGTCTACTGTGTTCTGGGGTCCTTTAAAAAAGATCTTTTAGAAAACCCAGTGGGGCTCTTTCTAGCTTTTGTTTTTCTTGTTTTGTAAGCCAACGTATGGGTTTTCTTGTTCTTATGTCTGCGATATCCTTTTGCAGGTTATCGGCGAGAAAAGATCGTTTAGTTTTTTGTAAGTCATAAGGTATGTTTTTAAGTGGAAGGTGCGAATCTATTGGGAATTTCTTCATCTATGTCTATGTAGATTTTCACCCTCCTGGTTCAAAGGGTATGTCCTCTCCCCTGACCATGGACGTGGTGCATAACCTTAGGTGCCTTGCTAAGTTTGACGCGGATTTCCTCTCGTTACATCTCGGACATATAGTCCATTTCTGTTTGTATACGCGGGGTTGATGGTGTTGTTCATTTGCTTCTTGTTCTGGTACCCGGTTTCCCTTGCAGTTCTGTCTTTTGTGGCGTGCCATGTTTCGGGCCTGTAGGGTTCTGTCGCATCTGCCACATGTCTTGGTTCCATCTTCATTGTTCCTGTCTCCCTCGCATGTCTTCTTGTGGTTTTTTACCGAGTTTTCAGATTTGAAGATAGCTCCGCAGTTGTTGCATGCAAAAGTCACCCTCGCCTCTTTGTGCATCTTTTTGATATGGATTCTCAGGCCGCCCTGGTTTTTGAAATCCCTCTCACATATCTCACGTGTTCGATGTTGCTTGGGGGGTATAGGAGTTCCTTTCTGTCGTTTCACCGTTTTGTCTTTTAGCATTTGACCTTTCCCATTTATTCAGGTGCTCCATTCGTGCTTTCACCGCTCGCCTCCATACTTTTCTGTCCTGAGTCAGTTTGTCTATCTCGTTCACATCCATTCCCGCTTCTCTGATGAGCTTCCGCCAGTAGAGTAGTGTTTTGTCTTTTTTTCCCGGACATTTCGGTAGGGTTTGCAGATCGTTTAGCCACCCTAGACAAGCTGCTTTAGTTAATCTTTTGTCGTCCATTCTCATTACATGTCCTATTCGTTTTAGAGTTCTTCCTTCATTTTCCATCGGATCGTCTTGATGTTCAGTTGGTTTCTGATGTCCTGCATATTCACTCCTTTTTCTTGCATTTCAATTAATGGCGGATTCGACTTTGAGCTCCAGACGTGCCTATAGCACCGGTCAATCCAACTTTGCAAAGACTGTAACTCCGAGTTTTTCCAGGTCCTTACGTTGGCGTCAAACAATAAGCCGCTTTCTACGCAGCATTGTACAACTCTAGCCTGGATTCTTTTCGACAGCCTGCTCTTTGTCAGCCGGCGCTTGACCTTTGCCCACAGTCCTCCTGCTCGTCTTTTTCTGTTCTTAATGTCTTCTTTCGCCCCGATCCACACTCCTAGCATTCTGATGCCACCTGCTCCGTCCTTTCCGAATTCAAGTTTCTCTTCTTTCTCTTCGTTGTTTTTCTCCTCGAAGTTCTTCATAACTTCTTTTATTGTTGCTGTTCCAGACTCTATTTCTTCCTTCTCGCCGATGGGGTTAGTGTCGTCTGCGAACAGGGACAATGATATTCTTGCGGTTTGGGTTTCAATGTTGTGCGTTTCTACCATGTTTTTTCCTGGGAAGCGGTTTCCTGGCATCCACGTCCACGCTATCCCGACGTTTGTAACTTTCTCCTCGGCTCTGTCTAGTCTGGCTTTCTCAGCTTGCCGCATTACCACTTGGTGGTATATGTTAAGCAATGAAGGCGAAGATGGGCAACCTTCTCTTAACCCTCTTTCGGGGGTCCATTCTTCGCTGTCGCCCTCTCTGCCCTTTATACTATATGTTGTGGCGTCATGCAAATCCATCAGTGTGTCCAGAAACGGGCCTTCCATCGCGTAGCGCCTTAAGACCGCCCACAGGACCGGTTTGCTGACCCGCGGATAAGCTTTTGTTAGGTCTAAAACTCTGGCTTCTGGGCCTGTGTTGGCTTCTACTGAGATTCCGGCTTTTATCCTCCGTCTCCTGAGATCTTCCACGTCCTCTCTTATCCTTATGAAGATCTGGCTTGCATCTGCCGTGGACCTGCCTGGTCGAAACCCGCTTTGGTTTTCGTCCCATACCTGAAGTTCTTCACTCCATGTTCTCAGGCGGTTTGCGATCACTCTTGCTAGAATTCTACTAGCCATTGAGAGCAGGCACACACCTCGGAAATTGTTGGCGTCATTCATGTTCCCTTTTTTGTGCAATGGTACTATTTGGCCTTTCTTTAGAGACTCTTCCCACAGGTCTGCTCTGGTCGTGAACATTCTCATCACCAGGTGGATGACTTTCTCCCTCCATTTCCAGTATGCGTTGCGAATGTATACCATGCGGACCCCGTCCTTGCCTGGCGCCGATCCTCTCAGCTCATCCAGTGCTTCCATGTCTTCTTTCTCGGACGGAAGGGTGTCTTCTGTCGGGTGTCTTCGCTTCCCCCTGTGGACTCTGTGAGATCTCTTTGCTCTATCTGGAACCTCAGAGCTCGGGGGGACAGTTTCGTCAGGTGTCCCAGGAACTATTGTTCCCGTCGTTTTACTGGGTTCCCTGCACTTTCTACACTCGAAAGCCTAGCGTTCCTTTCCTGCGATCTGTCGGATTTGGCCACGTGTCATTTCGCTGCATACCTGGTGTATCCATTTCATACACCATGTGCATTTGATGCTGCATCCACTGACTCTCTTTTGACACATCCCACATTCGTACGGTCCTGGGTTTTCTTCCACGTCTCCAGCCATTACTAGAACAGGTGGGCTGGTTTACCTGGTCCGGCAGAGAAAAACCCGGTCTTTCTTCGGCACCTTTGATCCGCACCTTCCGTGGTCT
This sequence comes from Symsagittifera roscoffensis, assembly GCF_963678635.1. Classification (NCBI taxonomy): domain Eukaryota; kingdom Metazoa; phylum Xenacoelomorpha; order Acoela; family Convolutidae; genus Symsagittifera; species Symsagittifera roscoffensis. The sequence goes on from NC_087068.1 coordinate 34,698,828, forward strand.
GGGGAGGCCAAAGCCTTCGATTGTTGTGAGATGTGAAAGGGTCGGCTGGGCCTTTTCCACTCCGTTGGCATTCGGGAGGTTGCTTCGGATTCCGTTTCCAGTTTCCATAAGTTCCTTTTTCCGGTGCCCCTGTGTGAATCTTTGCCGCACAGAATGAATCGTGCGTCCCCACTTGCTCCACGGGGAGGAGTCCACACCAGCAAGCGGGAATTTCTTCATCAGGGCCCGATCAAGCTCATCGTCATCGTCTGTGTCCGCGAGTGTTACCTGGTTCTTTGGCGTCCCAGAGTGGCTAGGAGTGGTTGCTTCGCTCTTTCCGGATGTCCTATCTTGGTCCGCTTGCTTTGATGGTCCCGCTGGTTCAAATCATGGCTCTGGAAGGTAGTTATTTTTGTACACTACACTCAATTCGTCCTCACTGTTTATGTCTTTATTCCATATCGCTTCGGGCGTGAGTGCGGGTTTCGTTAAGATCTTTTCATCTTAACAAAAAAAGTTTTGTTTTCCCATGAGAGATTAAAGATTTTTGGTGTTGTGCAGATATTAATTAGTGGAGTGTTTGGTTTAAGCCCGTAGTGTTGCTGTGTTATAACAGCACTGGCGTACGCAGGAGCTTCTGGAACTCCACCTCGTACTTGAATTTGCAAGGCCAACTTTCTGCGGGGACTAATTTTTCATGAATTTCGTAAAAAACACTACCCGAAGAGCCATTTTGCATTAAGTGCATAAAGAACAAAAGACGATCCCTCTGATACCACGTGCCGCAGATGTAAATTAGAGCTTCGCGTTCACAAACTTAATAAAAGAACGACCGATTGAAAAGCATTTCTCTGATTGCTTTATTTTAGGTATGATAACTTCCTTTCTTTCAAACTTGCTAATTTAAGTATCATTCCTCTAGAACGTACACAATGACTAATCGTTTCACATATGAAATATTTGACTTTATTTTAAACCGTCTTAGCTTAAAAGGATGAATTGTGCACGCAATAAGATCAAAAACGAGTTGTTGTTCAAAGGCTAGCGACCGAACTAAATTAGAATGGGCCCTTCCGTCATGCGATGGTCCGTGCAGAAGCTGGAGAAGGCCATACCAACGCTAATTGGATTTTTGAAATTACAAATTATTGAAGGAGAGAGATTTTGGGATTTACAAATTTTTATTGACAAAACGAGAGAATTAAATGAGGGTTAAATCAGAAATCAACAGATACAGGTACTATATTTATTATTAAAAGTTGCACCCCATTTAGTACAAGAGAAGTGTGATCGAAAGAACTGGTTACAGGGTTTTTCGCAATACGTCCAAGTGCGAAGATTATGACAAAGCGATGGAAATCAACCTTACACAGTGGTTGGATAACCAATATGCGGAAAGAGCTACATTCGACCAGAATGGCCTGAAATGCATGGCAGAAACAAATTTTTGAGAAGATGGTTTTTTCGAAGGATTAACGATGTGAATCGTACAATTGAACGGATTGGGAAGGGTCCATTTGGAGTGAGGAAACAATTTTTTTTATTTCGAAGTAGGCGTGCATGACACGTGCCATTTCAAATTTCGCGGATACTGAAAAGAGGGAAAATTACAACAACGGCTTCCTTAGTCAAAATAAAATCAGCAACGATTTTCGCTAGTCGGAATAAAAAGAACAACGCCTTTCGCAATTTGAACATAATTTCGGAAGATAATTAATTGGATCGGAAAAAGCAAGCTTTCAAGAATTCAACATTCAGGAATTCAGGAACTGAATTCAGGCATTCAGGAACTCAACATTCGAATTCAAGCCAGCTTGATTAACACTTTCCTATCTGTATAACTTGCTTTCGATGTGACGGTAGCTTACATTACGAACTTTTAAAGAACCGAGTGATCCAGGTTATCGAAAGATTTTTCTTAGATCAAGAAAAAGTTTTGAAAATGGCACACTTTTTCAAGAAGTCTTACTCTTTCGTGTACTTCACTTATTGCATGAATTGGGCTATATTTTCCCCAAAACTCGAAATGGTTGACGTAAATCAGCAAACTCGAGTTGAGAAAACTATTACTTTGATGTGAATGCACTGTTCACATATCTTACTCCATGCTATTAAAAGAGCAATGGATCTATAGTTACTTACGTCCAATTTGGGCCTTTCGCTAGAATGGTAGAATAACCGCTTCTTTTAGCATTTCAGGAATTCACCACTTAAACGATTTATTATTCAAAAAAGTCAGTACCTGCGCCACTGAATATGTACTTGCTTTGACAACTATGTTGGTTATTTTATCGGTATCTGATAACTCCTTGTTTTCCAATTTTGATATATTTTTTTCCCATTCCAATCATATCAACTTCTGATGGATTTTCATATGAAAACCACTTACGCTCGGTATTTTAGCAATTTTATCCCATATTGGCAAAAAATTCATTGAGCTCTGACGCCATCTTGTCCACGGAAGATGTGGTTTCATCATTAGTCTTTAGTATTGAGCAAATGCTCTGTTTTTTTTCTTAATGATTACTTCTAGTTCAATTGCTAATTTGCACCTGAACATAAGTTAAGATTACTATGGTAATAGTCACCTTACACTTACGGACATCTCTTTCAATTTTACTTGAAAACATTTTAAATTGATCTCTCGCTGCTTGTTTTTTTTTGGTTTCGCGACCATATTTGATGAGTTCGACTTTTTTGAACATGTTTCGTGCGTCCCCACTTGCTCCACGGGGAGGAGTCCACACCAGCAAGCGGGAATTTCTTCATCAGGGCCCGATCAAGCTCATCGTCATCGTCTGTGTCCGCGAGTGTTACCTGGTTCTTTGGCGTCCCAGAGTGGCTAGGAGTGGTTGCTTCGCTCTTTCCGGATGTCCTATCTTGGTCCGCTTGCTTTGATGGTCCCGCTGGTTCAAATCATGGCTCTGGAAGGTAGTTATTTTTGTACACTACACTCAATTCGTCCTCACTGTTTATGTCTTTATTCCATATCGCTTCGGGCGTGAGTGCGGGTTTCGTTAAGATCTTTTCATCTTAACAAAAAAAGTTTTGTTTTCCCATGAGAGATTAAAGATTTTTGGTGTTGTGCAGATATTACTTAGTGGAGTGTTTGGTTTAAGCCCGTAGTGTTGCTGTGTTATAACAGCACTGGCGTACGCAGGAGCTTCTGGAACTCCACCTCGTACTTGAATTTGCAAGGCCAACTTTCTGCGGGGACTAATTTTTCATGAATTTCGTAAAAAACACTACCCGAAGAGCCATTTTGCATTAAGTGCATACAGAACAAAAGACGATCCCTCTGATACCACGTGCCGCAGATGTAAATTAGAGCTTCGCGTTCACAAACTTTATAAAAGAACGACCGATTGAAAAGCATTTCTCTGATTGCTTTATTTTAGGTATGATAACTTCCTTTTCTTTCAAACTTGCTAATTTAAGTATCATTCCTCTAGAACGTACACAATGACTAATCGTTTCACATATGAAATCTTTGACTTTATTTTAAACCGTCTTAGCTTTAAAGGATGAATTGTGCACGCAATAAGATCAAAAACGAGTTGTTGTTCAAAGGCTAGCGACCGAACTAAATTAGAATGGGCCCTTCCGTCATGCGATGGTCCGTGCAGAAGCTGGAGAAGGCCATACCAACGCTAATTGGATTTTTGAAATTACAAATTATTGAAGGAGAGAGATTTTGGGATTTACAAATTTTTATTGACAAAACGAGAGAATTAAATGAGGGTTAAATCAGAAATCAACAGATACAGGTACTATATTTATTATTAAAAGTTGCACCCCATTTAGTACAAGAGAAGTGTGATCGAAAGAACTGGTTACAGGGTTTTTCGCAATACGTCCAAGTGCGAAGATTATGACAAAGCGATGGAAATCAACCTTACACAGTGGTTGGATAACCAATATGCGGAAAGAGCTACATTCGACCAGAATGGCCTGAAATGCATGGCAGAAACAAATTTTTGAGAAGATGGTTTTTTCGAAGGATTAACGATGTGAATCGTACAATTGAACGGATTGGGAAGGGTCCATTTGGAGTGAGGAAACAATTTTTTTTATTTCGAAGTAGGCGTGCATGACACGTGCCATTTCAAATTTCGCGGAAAGACGATACCACGTGCCGCAGATGTAAATTAGAGCTTCGCGTTCACAAACTTTATAAAAGAACGACCGATTGAAAAGCATTTCTCTGATTGCTTTATTTTAGGTATGATAACTTCCTTTTCTTTCAAACTTGCTAATTTAAGTATCATTCCTCTAGAACGTACACAATGACTAATCGTTTCACATATGAAATCTTTGACTTTATTTTAAACCGTCTTAGCTTTAAAGGATGAATTGTGCACGCAATAAGATCAAAAACGAGTTGTTGTTCAAAGGCTAGCGACCGAACTAAATTAGAATGGGCCCTTCCGTCATGCGATGGTCCGTGCAGAAGCTGGAGAAGGCCATACCAACGCTAATTGGATTTTTGAAATTACAAATTATTGAAGGAGAGAGATTTTGGGATTTACAAATTTTTATTGACAAAACGAGAGAATTAAATGAGGGTTAAATCAGAAATCAACAGATACAGGTACTATATTTATTATTAAAAGTTGCACCCCATTTAGTACAAGAGAAGTGTGATCGAAAGAACTGGTTACAGGGTTTTTCGCAATACGTCCAAGTGCGAAGATTATGACAAAGCGATGGAAATCAACCTTACACAGTGGTTGGATAACCAATATGCGGAAAGAGCTACATTCGACCAGAATGGCCTGAAATGCATGGCAGAAACAAATTTTTGAGAAGATGGTTTTTTCGAAGGATTAACGATGTGAATCGTACAATTGAACGGATTGGGAAGGGTCCATTTGGAGTGAGGAAACAATTTTTTTTATTTCGAAGTAGGCGTGCATGACACGTGCCATTTCAAATTTCGCGGATACTGAAAAGAGGGAAAATTACAACAACGGCTTCCTTAGTCAAAATAAAATCAGCAACGATTTTCGCTAGTCGGAATAAAAAGAACAACGCCTTTCGCAATTTGAACATAATTTCGGAAGATAATTAATTGGATCGGAAAAAGCAAGCTTTCAAGAATTCAACATTCAGGAATTCAGGAACTGAATTCAGGCATTCAGGAACTCAACATTCGAATTCAAGCCAGCTTGATTAACACTTTCCTATCTGTATAACTTGCTTTCGATGTGACGGTAGCTTACATTACGAACTTTTAAAGAACCGAGTGATCCAGGTTATCGAAAGATTTTTCTTAGATCAAGAAAAAGTTTTGAAAATGGCACACTTTTTCAAGAAGTCTTACTCTTTCGTGTACTTCACTTATTGCATGAATTGGGCTATATTTTCCCCAAAACTCGAAATGGTTGACGTAAATCAGCAAACTCGAGTTGAGAAAACTATTACTTTGATGTGAATGCACTGTTCACATATCTTACTCCATGCTATTAAAAGAGCAATGGATCTATAGTTACTTACGTCCAATTTGGGCCTTTCGCTAGAATGGTAGAATAACCGCTTCTTTTAGCATTTCAGGAATTCACCACTTAAACGATTTATTATTCAAAACAGTCAGTACCTGTGCCACTGAATATGTACTTGCTTTGACAACTATGTTGGTTATTTTATCGGTATCTGATAACTCCTTGTTTTCCAATTTTGATATATTTTTTTTCCCATTCCAATCATATCAACTTCTGATGGATTTTCATATGAAAACCACTTACGCTCGGTATTTTAGCAATTTTATCCCATATTGGCAAAAAATTCATTGAGCTCTGACGCCATCTTGTCCACGGAAGAAGTGGTTTCATCATTAGTCTTTAGTATTGAGCAAATGCTCTGTTTTTTTCTTAATGATTACTTCTAGTTCAATTGCTAATTTGCACCTGAACATAAGTTAAGACTACTATGGTAATAGTCACCTTGCTTACACTTACGGACATCTCTTTCAATTTTACTTGAAAACATTTTAAATTGATCTCTCGCTGCTTGTTTTTTTTTTGGTTTCGCGACCATATTTGATGAGTTCGACTTTTTTGAACATGTTTTTTTTGACATAAATTGAAACGCAAGGAAATTTTGGCTTATTCATCATTTCGAATGTTAAGAGAATTACTTGATTTCACAGGTGGTGCCAATTTTTCAGAATTCTTGAGTAAAGTCATGAAATACTTTGAACGAATTTGATACAGATTTCAGTTAGATTTCAGCTGCTCTGTCAAAAGGATATTCAATTTTTTTCACTTTCTGTGTGGTTGATTCAACAAGGGATGTATCAAGAAAATTAAAACGTGATACTTTCATGCTTATTTCTGCTTCCGAAAATATGAGCAAAATTGAATGTGTATCTGAGCATGTTTGATAAGTGTTTAGCGAGGTGTATACTCTATTCCCGTTTTCAACAAGTTTCAACTATAACTAAGAAATTTCTCTGTGAGATTGTTTCTCGGCATATCAATGTTGAAAACGCCGCACACTTTCACAAGGTATGATTTTGCGGTTAGATTATTCAATTCTCTTTCCCGATTCCCTAGGATGGTACTAGTCACCTTACAAATACGGACATCGACATCTATTTCAAATTTACTTGAAATCATTTAAAAACGATCTCTCGCTGCTTGGTTATTTTGGTTTTGCGACCATATTTGATGAGCTCGACTTTTTTTGAACAAAGGATTTTTGACATAATTGAAACCCAAGGACATTTTGGCTTTATTATCATTTTGACTGTTAAGAGAGTTACTTGGTTTCACAGGTGGTGCAAATTTTTCAGAATTCTTGAGTAAAATCATGAAATACTTTGAACGAATTTGATACAGGTTTCAATTGGAACTCAGGTTCTCTGTCAAAAGGAGATTCAATTTTTCAATCTCTGTGTGGTTGATTCAACAAGGGATTATTCCAGAAAAGTAAAACGTGATTATTTCATGCTTCTTTCCACTGCCGAATATGAGCAAAATTGAATGAGTATGTGAGCATGTTTGATAAGTGTTAACCGAGGTGTTTATTACATTCCCACTTCAAGTAAAAAAAATGTGATCGAGCAAGGTTTCACTTTGAGTACCAAATCTAATAAGTTCTCTAATAAGCTGATCGAAACCACAAGTTTCAACTATAACTAGAAATTTCGCTGTAAGATTGTTTCTCGGCACATGAATGTTGAAAACGCCGCACACTTTCACAGGATATGACTTTGCGGTTAGATTATTCAATTCTCTCTCCAGATTCTCTAGGAAAGAGAATTTTTTGCCAGTTTTACCGATCTTGGCGGACTTTACACCACGATAAGGAAAAGTTTGCTTCTTGATATTCCCTAAGTTGTAACGATTGTACAGCAAAAATCGTTACCGAACAATTCCTGAGATTTCGCAGGGCTATTGGTAAGGTCTGCTACCCTTCTTCGTGATTACAGGAAGACAGCTCTTCGATCGGATTCGAGAATTCGGAAGTGTCTAGTTAAAAGACTCAATACTGAATTTTAACAAATTTTAGCTTCCCGGAATGCCTTGAACTGAATTTAAATTCATTTTTCAATATAAGAAGCTGGGAGTAGAGGAAAAGGTTCGATCCATCTCCAATTGATCTGTTGATTTTTATCTTCTGAACAAAAACAATAAAAATATGATAATTAAGTAATAGTCCTGTTTTTAGGAGTGACCGCGTGGTCTGGGGATACTGAGACCTAGCCATGAGCACCTTATTTTTGCATATAACAAATTAATTTGCGCGGTTTGGCCGATAGCCTTAATTGGTAATGATTTTGTCGACCCGAATGTAACAGTCGTCCTCTTATGTCACATATGAGGTTAAGAAAAATAGGCCCTCAAACTATTGGCTCAAGGGTCAGGGACACTATCTCCTGTGCTTTTGTACCTCTTTTGTCGGGGCCAATTGTTTGCTTAAGACATGGACTACAAAATTGTGTTACAGCTTAAAGGCCACAAATAAAATACCCCTCCTCCACTCTAGAAATTAGAGCGTCCCCATGGCTAGGTCTCTAATTATCTAAAACACGCGAACCCCGTTAGAAACAGGGTTCGAAATTCAAGTATACCAATAATTTTCATATGACAGTGGACCTATGATCTATTTCAGATGGATCAACTGAAAACCCGCCTTGTCTCAAGATCATCGTGTAAAATACACCCAAAAAATAAATTCAATACTCACATATTGACATGACTCTAGACAATAAAATGACTCTGGAGGTTTTAAGTAAATTGTTTTGACTCCAGTACTTTTATTGTTTGGGTCATTGGGCAGCTTCACTCGTCTACCTGACAAATCAAGGTTCTCTTTTGTCCAGCGATGACACTCTGGTATGAATTCGTGATGTTTTCTTTCGGAAACAAGACAGCTCTACTCCAATTGACGATTTAAGCAAAACTGCTAGAAGCAATTTCACTCGTGCACAATTTTTTTTATCAACTTTGCCGCAATTCTAATTCGAGTCTTCTGATAATCTTGATTCTTATTTCAGTTGCCGCAATAAACTTGAGCATAACATGGTCAATTCGAAAACGGGTTTCCCCCAAAATCAAGGTCAAATTTCCGAATATCACCGACTGACACGTACTCCCGGACTCAAGATCGATGTCCTTATCGTGCGTCGTCGTCATGTGAGTGAGCCTCCAGAATGTTGAGTGCGTCTCAAGATACAGTGCCAGTGGTCATTTTTAGAAGTTTGCTGCAGACTCAACCTTATCTACATCCCCAAAACCCATACATCCTGTAAAAAAACTGTCCTCCCAGGACTCGAACCCTCGACTCTAGGGTACAAGCCATCAGCTTTACCTCTAAGCCAAGTGGGAAAACTAATAAAGCAACTTCATTTTTTTGAAAAATTGTGTAAAAATTGTTCGCGGGGGGAAAAAGTCTAGTCCCCGATTAAAAGACACTTGCTCTCGCAAGTGTAAGAAGAGTTCTATGATTGGCTTTAAAACCATCCGATTAGCTAAGAATCAATTACAATACATCGTATGGAACAAAAACATACATCAAGTTCTTCCTCCTGCTTCAAATTCGCTTATTTTAGACACCTGAAAAAATAACTTAGGTTAATTCTACCATCGACACTAGGTGAAAAAATTCTTACATAAAACACTTTGGAACCCCCGTTTTCAATAACACCATGGGACGTCGGACAAAAAACGCGCATTCGAAAGATACATAAAATTAGCTCGAATAAACTGTAATATCATTGGTATGCGAGATGGTGACATATTAATTGACAAGAGCTACAAATGGGTATTTGCAAATGAGAAATTACTTGACGCCGATATTATCGGAGATGCGAACTTTTTATGGTCATGTGGATTACTCTGAAGAGATGCCAGGACCAGAGAGAGATTGCAGATATTAGAAAAAAATCCACACTGAAGACTCCAGCAAGTTGTCTACGGATCTTGAGCGTCCCAAAAACAAAATGATATTTCCAGATGCCACAAACTGCTTGCGAAGATTATTCCAATCTGCTTTGAAACTGAACGTCAAATAAAAGAAAAACTAGTGGGAAAGAATTCAGAAGAGTGATTGTGTAAATACTGAATTTTGGCATTCAACTTATTTAGTGAAAATATTGTCCTGCAAAAGCTGCTTGATAATGATATTGACACAGAGGAAAAGTTGCACTTCACATACACAAGCAAAATATGACCGTTAACACTACTGGGGAAAATTGAATGAGTAAAACTTTGAGTCTACAGAAATACTTAAGTGACGCACGCCAATTATGAGTGTACATAATTGCTAAATGACGCAAGCCATTTATGACGCATTAGCAGTACCAGTCAATTCGAAAAAAAAATAAACTTACCAATTAACATGCCTCAATTTATAGAGCGGACGCATTTTAACTAATATACCAAAAAGTTTATTAAAAATATCCGAACCTGCCCAGATTCAAACCCTCTTAATTTGTTGCTGGTCTCCTTCACTGCCTCTACGCTAGATCCATGATACCTTGAAGCTAAAGTGTTATTTGTAATATAAAAGTCTGTGTTAATATCCTTAGCATTGGCTGTACTTAAAAGCTGCTTATTGATCAAAATGAACACTTTCAAAATGAACACATTTTGTCGCAACAATATTTGCGACTTAGGTTGGAAAAACAGAGTTCATACTATCACACAAACTTGCTTGTAAAATCAGTGGCGTGATTAAAGTAAAGTTCGTTGTATGTTGATTTAATTTTAGCTGAAGTAATCACTTAGCTGAAATCTACCATCGACACCAGGTGGATAAATTCTAATATAAAGCCCGTTTTCAATAAAACCATGGGACGTCGGACAAACTAAACATAGCCAACTGACAGTTGCAAAAGAACAATGAACGCAAGGAAAAGAGTACGGAATTTCGAAGAAGAAAATAGATGGCCTTAAAGCTCTATGAACTTCTAGAACAATCTATGATGGACACTTCTATGTTAAAGTTAACCCAATTTGAAAAAACTAGGTCAATATGTAAAACTTTTATTTCGCCGGGAAATCTGATAATTAATTTCCATTTTCGAAATTAGAAGTCAATCACATTTTTGTGACCTTTACAATTTTGCTGTTCAATAGTTGAGTTTGCCTTCCTTTTAACAATAGAAATTCAATGAACTTTTAAAAAAATTACAAGTCAAACCGCGAAAAACCAAAAATTGAGCATGAACAAATTTTAAGAACTTTTCCTAAAAAAAAAACAAAACAAAAATTAGCAAGACATATAAAAGAGTAATCACCATGTGCGTTACTCTTAAAAACACTCATTCACAAGTTGGCCTCGAAATCAGTGCAATATCTATATATTTGAGACACCTAAAAATTAAGTCTCATCAGAAAAGACAAACTTTCTTCACACTCTTCGCCGAAACTAGACACCGTTTTTCTTGATACTGGAAAACCCGTTTAATTTTTTTGTTTTGACGAGAGGTAAGTAAGACACGACCTGGGCAGATAATTTTACTAACTTGGATTATCGTTTGCATGATCTTTATCGTCATCATCTCCAGCCTTTTCTGCTTCACTCGATGAGGTTATCTGCTTATCTTTCTCAGTGCCATGTCCATTACATGATCTGTTATACCAGCACTGGTGTACGCAGGAGCTTCTGGAACTCCACCTCGTACTTGAATTTGCAAGGCCAACTTTCTGCGGGGACCAATTTTTCATGAATTTCGTAAAAAACACTACCCGAAGAGCCATTTTGCATTAAGTGCATACAGAACATAAGACAATCCCTCTGATACCACGTGCCGCAGATGTAAATTAGAGCTTCGCGTTCACAAACTTAATAAAAGAACGACCGATTGAAAAGCATTTCTCCCATTGCTTTAATTTAGATATGATAACTCTTCCTTTTCTTTCAAACTTGCTAATTTAAGTATCATTCCTCTAGAACGTAAAAAACGACTAATCGTTGCACAAATGAAATCTTTGACTTTATTTTAAACCGTCTTAGCTTAAAAGGATGAATTGGGCACGCAATAAGATCAAAAACGAGTTGTTGTTCAAAGGCTAGCGACCGAACTAAATTAGAATGGGCCCTTCCGTCATGCGATGGTCCGTGCAGAGGCTGGAGAAGGCCATACCAACGCTAATTGGATTTTTGAATTTACAAATTATCGAAGGAGAGAGAGATTTTGGGATTTACAAATTTTTATTGACAAAACGAGAGAATTAAATGTGGGTTGCATCAGAAATCAACAGATACAGGTACTATATTTATTATTATAAGTTGCACCCCATTTAGTACAAGAGAAGTGTGATCGAAAGAACTGGTTACAGGGTTTTCCGCAGTACGTCCACGTTCGAAGATTATGATAAATCGTGACTCAAGAAATCGTGACACAAGGGCAACTGACAGAAAAGTAAGACCAACTTCGAATTGCGGAAAAACTTTAGTACCATTAGTGTGCCAGTCGGTCATAATTGGAAGTTTGACTTTGAGAAAAACGTTGTCTTGATTTTGGGGTGGAATGCAATTTTTCAAAAATTCGAATTGAGCATGCTATGCTCAAGTTTCTCGCGAGAACTGAAAATATCAGAAAAACAAGATCAGAAGATTCCAACTACAATCGCGGGAAACTAGTCAAAAATAGCAGCGGGAAATTCGAGTGGACCAGAGTGAACCTTCGGTGGAAAGCTGGAAACCGGAGTCTCCCAATGGTCCAGACCCAAAATTTATTTCTTGAGCTAAAACTAATTCGTTACAAACTTCTCGAGTTAAACTTAATTACACGTCACTTCTAGAGTTGGTTTATAGTTTAGTTACTCGATTCCAGAGGTCCTGTCGTTATGTGAGTGCCAAATTTAATTTTCTTGAGTGTGTTTTGTATTGTTATGTTGAGTTAGGGAGAGATTTTGCATTGATCTATCTGAAATGGATCAAAGGTGCACTGTCTAAAAAAAAGTAACCATACGTAAGGTTCCGACCCTGTTTTTAACGGCGTTCGTGTTTTTTAGTATTTTGAGACTTAAGTATGGGATCGTTCTTACTTTCTAGAGTGGGAGGGGGGGGGGGGTACTTTGGTTGTGGCCTTTAAGCTGTAACAAGGGTTTCAGTCTCATGTAGCAAGTGAACCGAATTGGCTCCAACCGCTTGAGGTAGAAAAACACAAGAGCCAAAGGCGTATTTTTCATTAACCTCATATGTGACTTAAGTAGGCGACTGTTTACATAGTGTTTTTATGGCGCACCTGGGTGTTTTACGACATCAAGTCAAGACTACGGGATCAAACCCACTTGACACCGCTCTGGGCTACATGCCCATTCTAGAAGACCGATGGAGTGGTTCAACGGGATAGTATTCACCTTTTGGTTGTTTCGCGTTAGCTTTTTAAGAAAACTTGAAAAAATTACCCGGTGCGCTTTCCGAAACGAGGCCTAGCTAACCGAGTAAGGGTGTCAGTTAGAAAAAAAGGGTAAAAGAGAAAAAACGAAATGAAAAACAAAAAAGAGAGACAGAACAAAACAAAAAACCAAAAAAAAGATTAGAAATACAAACGAAAAAAAAACATAAAATATTAAAAGGACAGTGACTTTGACTTCCAGATTAGGTGGATCAAACCTTTAAAATGATTAAAAGAGTATACCAAAACTGTTTTCCAATAAAAACCGATCGTCTCGGTCAAATCAGCAACTTTTACAGGTGCCCAAGTGTAAGGTTTTCAGAGAGCTTTTGATATCAGCGGACCACTGGGAGACTTGGCTGGAAGATTTGCCCCGCGAATTGGGAAACTTGACCACTGGGAGACTTAACTGGAACAGGTGACCAGCCAGCAGTGTGATCAAAGCAGTACAGAGCCAACGGAGGAAGATTTACAGAAATTCTGTTTGATCAAACGGGTATTGTTAAACTCCATTTTACATTTTAGGAAATAAGTGTAAAATTGAATAAATGAAAACCCACCGTTTTGAGGAAACGTTTTTACTTGAGCAGAGCTTGGAAACAGGTTCTACGGTTTCCTCTCGAGAGGTTTAGCACCCATCGCACTTAGGTAAATTTTCGGCTTAAGTGGGGGGCTAGATAGGGGGAGGTTAGAAAAGGCTGGTTAAGATAGAGATTGGAGGTTGAAAATTGAAAAAGGGGGGACACATTATAGTCTTTATACAATCGATATCGTCGATTTAGTTACATTCGTAGACCCAGAGTCTGAAACAATCCATCTTTAGACTCAGACCAAGAGGTGCAACGCGAGGATATCCAAATTTAAGATCGAATTAAGGTAAGTAACAAGTCGTATATCGACTTGCGTCGGATTAATAATGGGAAAGTAATTTCAGGGTGGTTAGCAGGTAAAGTTTTGATTAACAAGATTAGGTTTTGGGGATTTTTTTTTAACACTAGAGCTCTAGAGGTGGTAATGAGATAGTGGATTAGAAATTCCAATGCGCGACAGGGGAAATCATCAATCAGCAGAAGAAACACTTGAGCTACCAGGTTGGAAGAAGTGCAAAGAGTCTAGCCTACGGTCTTGGAATAGTGATCTTAGTGTCCCAACACTCAGTCTTGGGATAGTGATCTAAGTGTCCCAACACTAAGGAACAGGAGATCCGACTGTCCCAACACCGACGAACAAGACATCCAACTGTCCCAACACTTGAGCGAAGTCTCCTGGGAGGGTTCGGAAAAGTCCTGGGACAGTACGAAGTGGACCAACACTCGAGCGAAGTCTCCTAGGAGTTTTCAGAAAAAGTCGTTGGACAGCACGAAGTGTCCCAACACTCGAGCGAAGTCTCCTAGGAGGGTTCAGAGAAATCCTGGGACAGTACGAAGTGTCCCAACACTTGAGCGAAGGGTCCTATGGGGGGTTCAGAAAAGTCCTGGCACAGTAACGAAGTGTCCCAACATTTGAGCGAAAGGTCCAAGGAGGGTTCAGATAAGTCATGGGACAGTAACGAAGTGTCCCAACAGTTGAGCGATGGGTCCTAAGAGGGTTCAAAAAAGTACCGGGAACAGTAACGTATCGTCCCAACACTTTAGCAAAGTGTCATAGGAGGGTTCAGAAAAGTCCTGGGAAAGTATTAACGCATCCCAAAACTAGAACAAAGATTTAGTAGAAAGCTTCGTTCTCATCATCCCAAAACTAGAAATTGATTTAAATTCAAAGTTGATCTAGACTAAACTCGACTGATTTTAGCTTTCAATACAATAGAAATTTTTTAGATATATAATGGCAATCGGATTTTACAATAGAGATTTGTAAATAAAAAAAATTGTATATAAAAACCATGAAGCAAAATAGGGTATTGATAACTGAAAAAAGAGTAACAGGGCTAAAGCAAAATCATACCTCGTCGCAACGGAAAACAACACTATCAAATCCGAAAGTATTGAGAAAGAATATTTCAAGGAACATGGTCAATACAAGAAGCGGAAAGGAACATAAGGCCAAGGAGAAAGCTATAGCAGAACCAACTGTTCCGGCTAGAGAAATCGATCTTGAGACACCAGATCAGAGTATTGACGGCGTGGAAAGAAAAACCACGGAATCAACACCAATGCCAAATGCAGAAGAAAAAGAAAAGAAAACGATAGAGTTCTCACCGATTGACAAAGTAGAGGAAACAACAAGCAACACGCCGGAAACGATAAAAGACTATTCTCAAACAAAAAGAACGTCGTTCACAGAGAGGATTGCAGCGATGGTCGGAATGAAACCAAAAGAGAAAAAGGAGGTGATACCAACGACCGAGAAGGGTAAACGTTTTTGAACAGTTTCCGCAATTACAACAGAGGCAAACAAAACGAAGAGCAGATCACACATGGAGCAACGGCAAATCAAGAAAAAACAACTTCACTTGAGCTGGGGCGATCTGATGGCAAAAATGGAACAAATCGACAAGACGCTAAAACACAGCGAGTAAGACCACCAAGAGCTAAAAAGCGAAGTACGACAAAACAAGAATGAGTACCTAGGCAACTACTTTGTCCTGGCAAGTGCGACGGACGAGAAACTACAACAGATGTCGGACAAGGTAGAGGCTACCGACAAGGAGCGAGAGAAACAGATCAAGAAGGATATGGAGGAAATGAAGAAACAGTATGATACCGTGAATGAGAAATTAGGGAGTCTAGAGACGAGAATGGATATAATGGGCATAGTTCAAGCTGAAGGTTCTTGTGCCATACAGTCCAAACTGGATGCTCTCTTGAGAAACCCAATAACCCAAGACAAAGTAGTGGTGGAAAAACCATCCGGAACTAAAGTTGACTTTGTGGAGCCACAACGAAAGAAACGAGAATCTACACCGTTAGTACGGATTGATAATACCATGGTATGAGGTGGGAGCCTCAAACTCGACAAGGACGACAGAAGAGTCAGCGTCACATACGGGTGTACAACCAGATGCCATGACGTGGGCCAATACCTGGGAAATGATGGACAGGACGCTTGAAGCATTCGCAACAAGGAACACAGACTCAAGTGACAGAGGCAGTGGCAAATCCCGGAAAACCTTCAAAAACCTAAGGAATTCAAGGACGAATCCAATGGTTGACTTGACACATGGGTAGAGGTAAGGAGACTTCATTTAGAACAAGATAACTTGAACGACGAAAAGCAGTCCTGCACGGCAAAACTAAGCAACTTAGAAAGCACCGCACTGAAATGTGTGGTATCAAAGAAAGAGGAGAAGCGCGATACAGCAGACAAAATCTTCGAGATACTGTTGAACCAATTCGGATCAGCGTTGAAGGGTCTTCAAGCGATGATTAGATTTGAAAAAAGAAGACAAAGGGAGGGCGAGTCAATCGATCGATTCCTAGATGATCTCGAGAGCTTGAGATGAAGAAGCGACCCGGAAGAATCGACGAACAGAAGAAACTTCAGCTTCGCTTCGAAGTTCATTGCCGGGGTGAGAACTGACGACTTCAAGACGATGCTGGCAACGTATTATATCCTATCAAAGGATAATGCACCGACCCCAGAAGAGATGAGACAAAAGTCAAGAGAGTACATGTTAATTACTCATACTCAGAAGGCAGGAACATGCAAGGGGGAAGCCAGCCACAAGTTTCGTCATGGTACAAAACTAGAGACGACATGGAAAAACGTAGGTCTTGCGCAAGTTGTGGATCAGCGGATCATCAAGTGGCGGATCCCACGACATACAACAGGGCATGAAGAGCTTGGGATACGCACCGGAATAAGAGGACATGAATCAAACGAAGGAACATGAGTTTTACAGTGGCTTGATCATCAAGATAGGTGCAAGGTGATTTTTCTGCAAACAAAAAGGTCATTTCAGAATAGATTATCCCTTGTTTTGGGAGGCGGTAAAGATTCAGATTCACCTCTAGGAACAGACAAGCTGAAAAGGATTTGAACAACTAACAAGAGTGGTGAATTATCAACAAAGACAGTAAAGGCCGTGACACAAAAAAAGATGCCACGGGAGCCGAGAAGAGTAATTCTCTAGAGATAAACTACGAGAGAGCAGATGCAGAGGCGATTAACAAAGTGAAGCAAGACTTGGCGACCAAAGAAATCGAACAACGGCTGAGACAGGAAATAGAAAAACAGAGATTAAATGAAACGCTCTGTATGACAAGACCAGAACCAGAGACCGGAGAGGACTCAGTGAGCAGGGGCAATTGCAACACTTTGAAGATGGTGACTGGAAAACCATTTGGCATCACAAAAATTGGGGCAAGAATCAAGTCAATAATTACAGTGGACGGCCACGAAGTAACAAGAAATCTGACTGAACCGAGTGATCAGAAAATAATGCACATAGATGTGTACGCGGATTACTTGAGTGCATTAAGCCCGCAAACTCCTTCTAGAGCTTTGAAAGCGTTACTCACGAGAAGTGGTATTCGATCAGTTCGCATAGACAACAGATACACAGAAGCCTATGGACCAGATGAGGTCGAGTTGAATATAGATGGTATAAACATCTACACAAAAACGATGATAACATGTGATGAGGATCTAGCCGGGAAAATCTATGTTGGTAGAGAGGAACTAAAAGTGAGATCCATTGGGCACTGTGCCATGCTGGAGGAGGATGCCATGCATCTGGGAACGGAAGCAGACGTGTCTGCACACGTATTCGACATAAGCGGAAAGAAGACACAACTGCGTGGGTTGTTCGACACGGGAGCCGTCCTGAGTGTAATAACAATTGAGACTTGGAGAAGCATGGGATTTGACAAAGATGACCTGATTAACTCAAGAATACGTCTGTCAGCTGCAAACAAGAGGGCGCTTCGGGTTATAGGTAGGACACCAATAATAGCCCTAAACCTAGGAGAACGCAATTTGTGGATGAGCTTTCTGGTGGTGGAGAATCTAGATGAGTCTGACCAATTCGTTTTAGGCAGAGATTTTATCAGAAATTTTGATGTAACAATTGATCTTAACAATGCGAAGTTCAGGATTCGGAACCCGGAAAGGAAATACGTAGTTAAACCGGTAAATTTGATAAAGGGGAATGAAAATAAGGCTCCAGTTTTCTTGAGTTGGAGGGTAAGGCTGAAAAGGAATGAGACGGCAATAGTAAGTTTACGGATGAAGAACTATAATGAACTAAGGGACAACAAACAAGTATGTATAGTACCCAATCTAAACAGTCAAATCGCTGCTATTTTAGGTAGATCCTTCTCGATAACCAAGAGTGGCCTCTGTGTCAGTGTCTTGTTGAATACTCTTGACATTCCAATCGCAATCAAGAGGATCAGGAAGCTAGGATACGCACTGCCCGTGAAAACTAGATATGAAATGACTGACAATGTGAAAGAAAATGAAGTCTTGGTTGCCCGAATCACAGGGATGAAATTTGTATCTTGAGACGACTGAAGAAGATGAAATTATCATCAGGTCTTGTGAAGTCACTTAAGTCAGAGACAGAAGAAGGACTGTCGAGCTGTTCAAATTTTCCAGAAAGACCCACGCCAGAGGAATTGGAAATGGATAAACCAGTATTACCAGAGATTGAACATTTAAGGGGGAGGGTAACAGACGAATAGCTCGAAGCCATCAAGGACGTTCTAGAGAGGAATCAGGATGTTTTTTGAGACATAAGGCAGACATTGGATGCTGCAACTTTGTTGAACATGAAATAGAGTTAGAAAAGTCGGTGGTGCCGTATAGGGACGGAGCGAGGCGTATGACCCCAAACAAATTAGGTGCTTGTAGAAAACAGATAGAGACCCTACTAGAGTATGGCTTGATAGAACCATCCAAGTCACCATGGGCGTGTGGAGTAGTGATGGCTAAAAAGAAAGGAGACCAACTTAGGTTTGGTTGTGACTTTCGATATCTGAACTCCGTCACGATGAAAGATGCCTATGCCATACCTAGGATAGATGAAAGCCCTGAAAAATAGGTGACGCAAAAGTTTTCACAACTATTGATCTAGGGTCGGCTTTTTGGCAGGTACCACTGAGGAAGCAAGACAGAGACAAGACGGGTTTCGCATGCGATCGGGGATTGTTTCAATGGAAGAGGATGCCCTTTGGCTTCTGCAATGCGACAGCCACCTTCCAACGACTAATGGCACAAGCGCTGACGAGCGTAATGAAGAAATATGGCTATTTAGTAATGTGCTACGTAGATGTGTGGTGATTGCAACACCTACACTGGAGGACCACAATGAACTACTGGACGAGGTGTTTGCTTGTATGAAGAGAGCAGGACTGAAGTGCAAGCCATCGAAATGTGAAATTCTCTGCCATGTTCAACAGTCTCTTTATGGTTTTCCTAGCAATTGATGGTGGTTCATCTTGCACATACACTTTTCTCAGAGCTATGTCTATTGCTTCTTTCAGTGGAACATTTGTATACAAACTCTTCGCATCTAGAGATATCAAATCTACAGAGAGCTTCTCTGTAGATTCACATCTAGAGAAATCAAATGTACAGAGAGCTTCTCACTTATTTCGTCTTTTTTCCTCATAGCCAACCACTCCTTTCTGATATCTCTTTCTATCTTCAAAATAATCGCATCACTTGTTCCTTTACTTTCGCTGAATTGATTTGAATCTAATGTATCCGACAACTTGTTTTCGTAGGTGTCCTTCTTTTTTACACGAAAACCCACGTCCTTGTCATACGGTACCTCAACTAATCCATTTTTCTTCAGATATTTTCGGGCCTTCTCAACGCCTTTGTTAGATGGTGTTTGTTTCACCCTTTTAGCATAGGTTTTTGCCACATCTTCGATCCCACAAAGGGCCTCCCCGGTGACTTTACGATTTTTGAGATCCGATAGAAAGATATTAATATCGACGAGAAAGTGTGTCTCATTAAATTTATCCCTGACGGGTTGTTTCGACCCTAATG
This sequence comes from Symsagittifera roscoffensis, assembly GCF_963678635.1. Taxonomy (NCBI): domain Eukaryota; kingdom Metazoa; phylum Xenacoelomorpha; order Acoela; family Convolutidae; genus Symsagittifera; species Symsagittifera roscoffensis. Next base: position 34,718,599 of record NC_087068.1, read on the forward strand.
CCAACGTTTGTTGTACCCAATTTGGTAATTCAACTTCATCATGAGCTGTTTCATTAGCTTCTTCTGATGGGTCTCTTTGATTGTTGTTGTTTGTCTTTGTCCCCTAAGACTTAAGTATTTCATTACCGAAGGCCGAAACTTCTCATCTAAACCCCTCTGTAATGCGCCTCTCGCCCTTTCTAGCTTGACTTTAACATTTTTCTCATCTGTCCTTGCCTTGTTAATCTCCGTTCTTAGAAGTTTTGTCTGAAAACTGTGTACTGCTTGGTTCGAAAACACCCCATTTTCCGGTACCCTGCACCTCAAAAATCAGGCGAAAAGACTACAAGAGCAAAGGGAGTAGATGCGGTCCACCGAACAGCTGAAGGCACGGGAAGAGATCGTAATCAGTTCCGATGACGAAGAAAAACTGGAAAGGCAGATCACGATGTCGAATGTGTCAGGACCCAGTACCTCAAAGACAAGGAGCACGAACTAAAGAGGGTGTTCAGGAATTGGTTCTTGAGTCGTGAGTGGTACAAAGAAAAAGAGGCTTGAGTTTGAACTCGGATGAAATCTAAGGGCACAGAAAGGAATTTTAAAAAAAAATTACTGTCACTAGTATATTATACCTGCTCTATAAATCAAAATGCTGCATGACAATTTTCTGATTGGGTAAAACAAAAGAACTTTTAATCATTAGCTTACAAAGTGGAAATTCAGGGTGCAGGTGTATGCAGATTTTGATTGCTGTTTAGCGATAATGTGACATTTTTGCATGGTTGTGAATTTTGGGGTGTAGATAAAGTTAAATCTGCTGCAAACTTCTGTAAATGGCCACTGGCACTCAACAGTCTGGGGGCTCGATGACAGACGACGACACGCGATGAGGACATCGATTTGTAGTCCGGGGAGTATGTGCCAGTCGGTCATATTTGGAAGTTTGACCTTGAGAAAAACGTTTAATCTCGATTTTTGGGTGAAATGCAATTTTTCAAAAATTTGAATTGAGCATGTCATGCTCAAGTTTCTCGGGACAACAGAAAACACCAGAAAAAAAACGATCAGAAGATTCGAACAACAATCGCGGGAAAGTAGTCAAAATTAGCAGTGGGAAATTGCTTTTCGCAATTTCCAACTCATAATTCGAACAAGAGTAGAGCTGTCTTATTCATGGCAGGAGACAGAAAGTAATCACGAGTGAAAGGAAAGCAAATTCGAGTAGACCAGAGTGAACCTTCGGTGGAAAACTTGACAACCGGAGTCTCCCAATGGTCCAGACCCAAAACCTATTTCTTGAGCTAAAACTAATTCGTTACAAACTTCTCGAATTAAATTTAATTACCCATCAGTTCTAGAGTTGCTTTATAGTTTAGTTAATCAATTCTAGAGGTCGTGTCGGTATTTGAGTACCAAATCTAATTTTCTTGAGTGTGTTCTATATTGTTATGTTGAGTTAGGGAGAGATTTTAGGTTGATCCATCTGAAATGGATCAAAGGTCCACTGTCTATCAAAAAGGTTCTCGAACCGGTTTTTAACGGCGTTCGTGTATTATAGGTATTTTGAGATCTAAGTATGGGGAAGTTCCTATTTTAGAGTGGGGGTTTTTTGGTAGTGGCCTTTAAGCTGTAACAAGGGTTTTGGTCTCATGTCGCAAGTGAATCGAATTGACTCCGACCGCATGAGGTAGAAAAACACAAGAGATAGTGTCCCTGACTCTTGAGCCAATGGTTATAGGGCCTATTTTTCATTAACCTCATATGTGATTTAAGTAGGCGACTGTTACATAGTGTTTTTATGACGCACCTGGGTGTTTTTACGACATCAAGACTACGGGATCAAACCCACTTGAAACAGCTCAGGGCTGCATGCCCATTCTAGAAAACCGGTGGAATGGTTCAACGTGATAGTAATCACCTTTTGGTTGTTTCGCGTTAGCTTTTTAAGAAAACTTGAGAAAATTACCCGGTGCGCTTTCCGAAACGAGGCCTAGCTAACCGAGTAAGGAGGTCACTAAGAAAACAAAACGAGTAAAATAGAAAAAACGAAACAAAAAACAAAAAAAGAGAGAAATAACAAAACAAAAAACCAAAAAAAAGATTAGAAATACAAACAAAAAACCATAAAATATAAAAAGGACAGTAGCTTTGATTTCCAGATTAGGTGGATCAAACCTTTATATTAATTCAAATAGTATACCAATACTGTTTTCCAATAAGACCGATCGTCTCGATTAAATCAGCAACGTTTCACAGGTGCCCAAGTGTGGGGCATTGTAAGGTTTTCAGAGAGCTTTTGATATCAACGGACCACTGGGAGACTTGGCTGGAAGATTTGCCCCGCGAATTGGGAAACTTGACCACTGGGAGACTTAACTGGAACAGGTGACCAGCCCAGGAAAAATTGTGACCAACCGGCAGCTGATCAGCCAGCGGTCGGATCAAAGCAGAACAGAGCCAATGGAGGAAGATTTACAGAAATTCTGTTTGATCAAACGGGTATTGTTAAACTCCATTTTACATTTTAAGAAATAAGTGTAAAATTGAATAAACGAAAACCCACCGTTTTGAGGAAACGTTTTTACTTGAGCAGAGCTTGCAAACAGGTTCTATGGTTTTCTCTCGAGAGGTTTAGCACCCATCGCGCTTAGGTAAATTTTCAGCTTAAGTGGGGGGCTAGATAGGGGGAGGTTAGAAGGGGGCTGGTTAAGATAGAGATTGGAGGTTGAAAATTAAAAAAGGGGCACACATTATAGTATTTATACAATCGATTTCGTCGATTTAGTTACATTCGTAGACCCAGAGTCTGAAACGATCCATCTTTAGACTCAGACCAATAGGTGCAACGCGAGGATATCCAAATTTAAGATCGAATTAAGGTAAGTAATCTGGTCGGATTGGGAGGGGGATCGGAAATAGACAGTTTTTGGAAATCCAAAAGGAGAATACCCCATAAGATCATTAGTGGGGGGAAGAAAAAGGCGTGACAATTAGGTACCAGACATTTTTTAAGAAAACACCACATTGGTCGCCTTTGAAGTGTGGGCGTATTCACCGCATTATTATTAATTTTCTTCTCTCTCAGATAAATTTTTACGTTTTCGGATCAAACTTAATTGGCTTTTAACGAAATGGAAATCATAAGGCACTTGCTAACAAGTCGTATTTCGACTTGCGTCGGATTAATAATGGGAAAGTAATTTCAGGGTGGTTAGCAGGTAAAATTTTGATTAATAAGATTGGGTTTTGGGGATTTTTTTTAACACTAGAGCTCTAGAGGTGGTACTGGGATAGTGGATCAGAAATTTCAATACGCGACAGGGGAAATCATCAATCAGCGGAAGACACATTTGAGCCACGAGGTTGGAAGAAGTGCAAAGAGTTTCTCGGGATAACAGAAAATACTAGAAAAAAAGATCAGAAGATTCGAACAACCATTGCGGGAAACTAGTCAAAAATAGCAGCGGGAAACTACTGTTCGCAATTTCCAACTCGTAATTCGAACAAGAGTAGAGCTGTCTTATTCAATGCAGGAGACAGAAAGTAATCACGAGTGAAAGGAGAGCAAATTCGAGTGGACCAGAGTGAACCTTCGGTGGAAAACTTGACAACCGGAGTCTCCCAATGGTCCAGACACAAAACTTATTTCTTGAGCTAAAACTAATTCGTTACAAACTTCTCGAGTTAAATTTAATTACCCATCAGTTCTAGAGTTGCTTTATAGTTTAGTTTATCGATTCTAGAGGTCGTGCCGGTATTTGAGTACCAAATTGAATTTTCTTGAATGTGTTCTATATTGTTATGTTGAGTTAGGGAGAGATTTTATGTTGATCTCTCTGAAATGGATCAAAGGTCCACTGTTCAAAAAAAAGGTTCCCGACCCGATTTTTAACGGCGTTCGTGTATTTTAGGTTTTTTGAGATCTAAGTATGGGGAAGTTCTTATTTTTAGAGTGGGGGTATTTTGGTAGTGGCCTTTAAGCTGTAACAAGGGTTTTAGTCTCATGTCGCAAGTGAATCGAATTGACTCCAACCGCTTGAGGTAGAAAAACACAAGAGATAGAGTCCCTGACTCTTGAGCCAATGGTTAAAGGGTCTATTTTTCATTAACCTCATATGTGACTTAAGTAGGCGACTGTTACATAGTGTTTTTATGACGCGCCTGGGTGTTTTTACGGTATCAAGACTACGGGATCAAACCCACTTGACACAGCTCAGGGCTGCACGCCCATTCTAGAATACCGGTGGAGTGTTTCAACGGGATAATAATCACCTTTTGTTTGTTTCGCGTTAGCGTTTTAAGAAAACTTGAGAAAATTACCCGGTTCGCTTTCCGAAACGAGGCCTAGCTAACCGAGTAAGGGGGTCACTAAGAAAAAAAACAAGTAAAAGAGAAAAAACGAAACAAAAAACAAAAAAAGAGAGAAAGATCAAAACAAAAAACCAAAAAAAAGATCAGAAATACAAACAAAAAACCATAAAATATAAAAAGGACAGTGGCTTTGACTTCCAGATTAGGTGGATCAAACCTTTATATTAATTAAAATAGTATACCAATACTTTTTTCCAATAAGACCGATCGTCTCGATCAAATCAAGAACGTTTTACAGTTGCCCAAGTATGGGCATTGTAAGGTTTTCAGAGAGCTTTTGACATCAACGAAACACTGGGAGACTTGGCTGGAAGATTTGCCCCGCGAATTGGGAAACTTGACCACTGGGAGACTTAACTGGAACAGGTGACCAGCCCAGGGGAAATTGTGACCAACCGGCAGCTGATCAGCCAGCAGTCGGATCAAAGCAGAACAGAGCCAACGGAGGAAGATTTACAGAAATTCTGTTTGATCAAACGGGTATTGTTAAATTCCATTTTACATTTTAAGAAATAAGTGTAATATTGAATAAACGAAAATCCACCGTTTTGAGGAAACGTTTTTACTTGAGCAGAGCTTGGAAACAGGTTCTACGGTTTTCTCTCGAGAGGTTTAGCACCCATCGCGCTCAGGTAAATTTTCGGCTTAAGTGGGGGGCTAGATAGGGGGAGGTTAGAAGGGGGCTGGTTAAGATAGAGATTGGAGGTTGAAAATTGTAAAAAGGGGGACACATTATAGTATTTATACAATCGATTAGTAGACCCAGAGTCTGAAACGATCCATCTTTAGGCTCAGACCAAGAGGTGCAACGCGAGGATATCCAAATTTAAGATCGAATTAAGGTAGGTAATCTGGTCGGATTGGAAGGGGGATCGGAAATAGACAGTTTTTGGAAATCCAAAACGAGAATACCCCATAAGATCATTAGTGGGGGGAATAAAAAGGCGTGACAATTAGGTACCAGACATTTTTTACGAAAAAACCACATTGGTCGCCTTTGAATTGTGGGCGTATTCAACGCAATATTATTATTTTTTCTTCTCTCTCAGATAAATTTTTACGTTTTCGGATCAAATTTTATTAGCTTTTAACGAAATGGAAATCAATTTTATTAGCTTTTAACGAAATGAATTGAAACGGGTAAAATTATGAATCAAATTATGAAAGCACGCGCCTGCAGAGGCGTTGTTAATGCGCTAAAAACAGAAAAAATCTTATCATGAATTGGAAATGAAATAGCTGATAAATGCTTTGTTTTGTATAATCAAGACCACATCTTTTCTAACTTTTGATAGTAATTTTATCGGGTCTTCTTCAAATTGAACAGTTTCGGACAAGTAATAAAACACAGCATAGTTTTGGGCTCACTTTTATATCTTGTATTCAGCGTATAATCTAAAATGAACACATAATTTTCCTTATGTTTGATTGAGATTTATGATTGGGTATAGG
>NC_087068.1:34724600-34758299 GCF_963678635.1 Symsagittifera roscoffensis
CAGAAAAATGTAAGGATTATCAAGCGAATTTAAAAAATAGTAGTTTGATAGATAGATAATTGAGTACAGTTTTTTGAAAGTCTATGTGGCAAAACTTCACGAACATTGATTGCATTTAAGTTAACAACTGCAGCTTATGTGTGCATTTTGGGCGAAACGTGCAACCATCTGATTTATCAAAGATCAAAAAAAACTGAAAAAAAAAATTAAAACCTGCTAATGAAGGGCATGTATGTAAGTTCTAGCCTTGTTTAACAGATTGAATTTAACATTGACAACAACAGTAAGACCAACGTGTTGCCAGATTATCAACATAGAGTAGGATTATGTTACAGGTTAAGAAATTAATGATAAGTTTTGTAAAACTATATCACACACTATATGTCTATATGGCCATAAAAATACGTTTTAATGTTGTATCTGGTAATTTTTAGTATGTGGTGAACTATTCAGAAATCAGGAGCAGCAAAAAAAAAGTGAGTTGAATTGTTTTTCTATTTAAATTGGCACGTCTGATGGCATACTTTTGATCGCATAAGTGACTTTATACATATGAATCATTATAAACAAACGTTTATAACCATGAACATACAAAGTAGACATTAATCGTGCTTACATTTACAAATAAAAATTGTTTAAAATGCCTATCTACACGCACTAATTTTACGTATCCAAATCTGATTGATAATCTGTACCCACTTAGCATCTGGTGAAACAATCTAGAATAATGAAGAGAAGTAAAAAGAAGAATTTGGATTGATTTTGACATCGAATTTTATTTCCAATTACAATTATTTATCCTAAATTGATTCAAAAACGTTTTGGAACAACATGCTTGTACATCTTTTCTGATATAACATTTCCAATACAAGCAAACCGTAAAGCATGTAAATATCGAACATGCAATGCACACAATTTACACATAATTATACTACTTTGTAGTATCTGGTTGAACATAGTACAGATACAACACCTAGTAAAATGTTCTAGAAAATCTCGACTAATCTGGAACTAAAGCTACATTGAGTTTGATTTGTGGCTTAACTCTTAGCTTTTGTTACACTTCTGGACATATATACATAAAAATTAACAATTACACATACCGATAAACACGCGTAAAAAATCAAACACGGATTTATATACATAAATTATAGTTTATTCGAACCATTCGCTTATCAGCCAGTGATAGATTATACACAGCGTAGCCAAATTGGATAATTTTCCCAGCAGATAAACGAATTCTGGTAAGACTAAATCAGGTTAAAATGTAAAAGGATTCTTTTTGAAAAACTTTCTGGTTGTGGACTGACACCTATACCCAATCATAAATCTCAATCAAACATAAGGAAAATTATGTGTTCATTTTAGATTATACGCTGAATACAAGATATGAAAGTGAGCCCAAAACTATGCTGTGTTTTATTACTTGTCCGAAACTGTTCAATTTGAAGAAGACCCGATAAAATTACTATCAAAAGTTAAAAAAGATGTGGGCTTGATTATACAAAACAAAGCATTTATCAGCTATTTCATTTCCAATTCATGATAAGATTTTTTCTGTTTTTAGCGCATTAACAACGCCTCTGCAGGCGCGTGCTTTCATAATTTGATTCATAATTTTACCCGTTTCAATTCAATGTTTGCTCTCCGTTACCGCAAAACTTTAAAAAACTGTATTTGTAAGTTTTGGCTGATTCCGCTCAAGAACGTACTATTTTTGACAAGACTGCTCACAGAGATTTTCTTTCCTTAATAGACAACAATTAAATTCAAATTATGATAATTGGATCACTCTAAATCACATATTTTCCATTTAGGTTATCTTATTGCATTTATATATTTTAAAAATAGGGTTAAGTATGGTTTAAAAGGCCATCAGAAAAGATAATTTTTTGATCATCGGAGTTTATATCATCGATTCAGCGCAAATAGCCAAAGTTATGCTAATCAAGGCTCTAGATTTACTCATCTCTTTATGAGCGCATTCCTCTTTTGTAGAGACAAATTGGATCTTCCAAGGAAGTCGAGAGGCCCAAGTCGGCCTGGAAATGGAGCCACCAGCTTCACCTTGTTACTCTCGTTGCAGAAATCAGTCTAACAGTGAGCACTTGGTGCAGTAGGCAGACAACCGATATTAGTCAAAAGTAAACGCCAGTTGCTCGCAAAAAACAAGAAAAAGGATCGGAACGCATCAATCTCTGTTATACGTGGCGTCAATTGAAAAGTTTTCAGTCTGTTTTGTGTTTTGTGCTGCTTTTTTTTTTCAAATAGTTAAGTTGAATTTATTAATGTTTAGCTGTTTGTTTTGTAATCCAAATTAAATAAAACAAAAACAACAATTTTTTTTTTGCTCCTAATTCTTTAAAATTATAAAAAATTTGTGTTTCATTTAGAACCAGTCTAAAAAACAGTCGTTCTAGAAAATTCAAAATTGCAAAAGAAGATTGGGTTGTTAATTTTGCACAAATTTAAAAATTTACTGAAAGTTTTCTTTATTACTGAAAAAATGAGTTGAAAATCAGCTTAAAACAACTTTTGTTTTCTCTAAAACATACTCTAAACCGTTAATTTTATCATAGTTAAAAGATTATTTTCTAAGAAACTATAGCTCAAACTATCGATATTGCATAAATACGGGGGAAAAAGATGAAAAAAAAGAACAGTTGAACCTGTATTAAATAGCTTTTTCAGAACCAAATATATATTTTTTCAAACAATAAAAGTTTTGATGGTTTAGCGAGAAAACAACATAATGTGCAACTCTAGTCAATTTAACTTGGTGTACGGTTAAACCTGCAGCCTAATCGTTAACTGAAGATATATCAAACAAATGAATAAAAAAAAAAGTTTTTTAAAAAAGATTACAATTCTTAGAAATGGCTAAATTTTTTGTTTCGAACCAAAACTTCCACTGTCTTGAATTTTCTGTACAAAACTAAATAATTACTTGATATCAATTTTTGATATGTCAAAAAACTCTATTCGGACCGTCCAACAAAAAACTTTGAACAATTTGTTTTGGAATTTTCCCGTGTTATGCAAGTTAGTAAGCCTCGGTTTTTTTCTTCTGACAACTAAAAGCGTTTCTCATGACTCACTGGTCAATTTTGAGGTGAAGTTTTATACCGTTGGAAAATTCGTTTGGGAGATCAACAGACATTAAAAAATTGTTTATCGCCCTTTTTTATTTTTTCAAAGATGAACAACATTGCTAAATGGTGTAGATGAGTTGGCTGAAAGCTGGCATTTCTTTGCAAATCTCTGCTTGCGACGTTTGCATTGTGAAAATCAAAGTGTGTATGTAGGTTTGACTGTATTTGATTATATTCATACGTAAAACGTAATGAATATATTTTTGTGTGAATATTTCTAGTAATCTATAAACAAATGCAAGAAAAAAACACTTTTTGTGTATGCGTGTATGTATGCAAGTTGATGTGTTTGTAAGTATGAGTACAATTTTTTTCCTTATGCGCGTGTAAACCAAAACAATTGTAACTAGAAGAATTACTATAACCCTACTTGAATTTTACTAATGTTTCTAGTTTTTCTTGAAAGTTAGACAAGATACTATAAGCATAGTATATAAGTACGCACATATGCTTTGCGTATGTGTGTATTTTTGTAAACTGTATATATCTATGTAAAAGTGTACAACTTTTTGCATGTATAAATGTAATTAATCATGTATGTACATACTGTTTGTGTGTATTCATTTGAGTATTTAGAAGTTATGTATATTTGTATGTTTTTATGTATGTAAGAATTCTCGAATGCATGTCCGCTTGATTGAGTGAATGAAGACCAGCAATTATTTTGTATCAATATATGTTTTTCAGTTTAAAATCATTTAAAAGTTATCTGGTTTGCAAATTGTACAAACTTATGATTGAAGTTTTTTGTCTGTTTAAAAGGAAAGTGTGTACACATGAGTAGTTGCATGCTTGTAAAGTACATTCCATGTCTTTTTGTAGGCAAGTACTTATAAATATTCGTATATGAGTATGAAAGGCACGTTTATATGATTTTATGTAAAGTCATGTAAATGCAAGTCTGTAATGCGTGATTCTTTTTGTCTGAATGTGTGTACAAATTTGTCTTGGAAGTGTGAAATGAATGCAAGTTGGTCTGTGTGTTTACATGTGCTTGTATTTTAAAGGTCAGCAGAACTAATAAGTGAAATCTTTGCATGTATGTAAGCAAAACTTGCGTGTGTGTCCATTTATGTAAACTGTATGTATCTATGTAAAAGTTTGCATTTAATCATGTATGCACATACTATTTGTGTGTATTCATTTGAGTATTTAGAAGTTATGTATATTTGTATGTTTTTATGTAAGTAAGAATTCATGAATGCATGTCCGCTTGATTGAGTGAATGAAGACCAGCAATTATTTTGTATCAAAGTATATTTTTCAGTTTAAAATTATTTAAAAATTAGCTTGTTTGCAAATTGTACAAACTTATGATTGAAGTTTTATGTCTTTTTAAAAGGAAAGTGTGTACACATGAGTCGTAGCATGATTGTATAGTACGAACCATGTCTGTTTGTAGGTAAGCACTTATGCATTTTCGTAAATGAGTATGAAAGGCACGTTTATATGATTGTATGTAAAGACGTATGAATGCCAGTCTCTAATACCTGACTCTTTTTGTCTGAATGTGTGTATATATTTGTCTTGAAAGTGTGAAGTGAACGTACGCTGGTTTGTGTGTTTAAATGTGGTTCTATTGTAAAGGTCAGCAGAAATATTAAGTCAAAATCTTTGCATGTGTAAAAGCAAAATTTTCGTATAATTGGTTGCAGGTTTAAAAGCATGTAAGCAAATTGTAAAATTTATGTATGTAAGGTAGTTTATTTGCATTCTTCTTATGTATAAGACTATGTACGTTTGTAGTCATACCTTTATGTAAGACTTCATTTTTGAATGTTTGTATGTATAGAAGTATTTTTGCATATATGTTTGTAATTTTGTACGTATGATTGTATGAATGTCTCTAAGTAATTTTTTATATGTATGTATATATGTAAGTTTGTATGTATGTATCTATGTATGCATGTATGTATGTGTTTATTTAACTTTGTTTTTATGTATACATGTATGTATGTTTGTATTCAGTAAGGGTGTACGTAATTGTTTTTGTATGTAAGTTTGTATGATTAACCTTATGTAAGTATTTAAATGTGTATGAAAAACGTATGTTTGTAATAAAATACGCATGACTGTTTTTTGTGAGTATGCATTTAAGTTTTCAACTTATGAAAATGTGTTTATGTTTTTTATGTTTACAAGTATGCAGCTTCATATGTTTGGTGGGGTATATCTGTTTGAGTTTAGTTGTAATCGTTTATTTTATTTCATATAAAAGTATATATGTAACTCAATCCAAATCTTTCTCATCTTTCTTCTTAAGTTTCTCAAATATTCTAGAAGAATCAACCAGAAACTATTATGACAGTTTTTTCATTTTCTTGATTTGCAAAACAATTTGATAATTTTTTTTTTAATTTTCCTCGAAAAACTTGATCTTACAGGTATCCTCATTATGAACATTTCACTTTGAAAAAGTGGCATATGCTGCATTGATAATTTCAATTTATCTGCAGTCAATGATTATGAAAAATGTTTCAAAATTGTAACAAGAAAGATCAGTTTTCAAGTTTTGACAAAACTTTGTCGATGGAAGCATCAAACAACAAGTCCAATTGAAGACAGCATGGAGTCCAAAGTGTTTGATGAACTGCTGCTCGTAGAGGTAAAAATTACGATAAGAAAATTATTAGAAAAAATTTATGGTTTATTGAGGAAAATCATTGATCGTGCAGACATGCGGCTGGTAGAGCTGAAGACGGTAAGCGAGCAAAGTTTCAGTGACAGGTACTGTATATTTGAAGGATGATTGATCAATCTCTAAAAACCACAAGTTTTCAATGGTTTTCATTTGAAAAATCAGAATTTTGAATCAAAGTTATAAACCCACAGAAGTGAAGCAATTGTGTAATCAGATAAACCGTCAAAACCACTTTTTTTAAATTCAAGATTTATTTAGTCGATAGAGCTTTTTATGAAATAGCTCAAAATGCTTACGCCTTTTTTCTTTGAAATGAATAGCAAGTCTTTCTGCTTTGAGGCCCAAAATTTTATTACCTCAAATTAAAACTGTCTAACAAACTTTTTATTGTCAAATTAAACATGTCTTTGTTAGTCGTTCTAGCTTAAGATAACACAACATAATTGACGTTTATCGAAATGCATTGAAACTGTAAAATGGCACTTACAAGTTTTCGGAAACTGCTGTAGCCAAATTGGTGTGAAAGCGTTGTTTAGTGTGAAACATCTATCATCCTGACGGAATCCGAAGATTCAGGTAGAGTGTTGATGATAAGGCTTGATTTTTTATCTTAAAATTTCAAACAACTAACCGTTTTTCGAAGACATGTTTTGTTAACAGAGAAGACAAATAACGATGCAAAAATGAGAAGAAATATCATGATGCGAACTGTTTTGATACTGCTAGTGATGAGAATGTGAATAAGAAAGCTTGGATCACCTCAAACATATATTGAAAGAAAGGTTGAACTGTTGATAACACAATTAGTTGCAGATAATTAATCAAATATTTTGGTCGAAAAGCCACCGTATTTTGAGAGACAATAGCTTAATCATGGAAACAATCAAAAGATCAGATTTATATTAAAAAACTCAAAATTTAATTTGTTGAGCAGAGGGTTAATCAATGATAATAACTGATAGCGCTTCAAACTTTTGAATAGAAAGCTTTTGCTAAAGCCAAATTGAGTTAATTAGAAGATACTGAGAACAGTTGACTAGATTGTAGTATCAAATTAAAAATTATTTAATTGCATATTCTTTTAATGGAAAAATCAAAAATTTTGGATGCTCAAATTATAACTCTGAATTCATATCAAGTTTTGAGTTTGTATTCATAAGTTGTCTTAGTTTGTGTTCAGTCTTTCCCGATTGAATTTGCTATAATTTGAATAACTGCTTTCCTTAAAAGTCGCAAATAAGTTTTCACCTGCTTTATTCGATGGTCACTCTGTTCTGTCGCATATATTGGCACACAAATAACAGTTTTTCCCCAGTTTCTAGGTCCGCTTTGATGAATATTTTCACAATTTCTGTTAGCACAAAAAAGTTAATAGGAAATACTAAACGTTTTCTAGAAGCCCTGAAAATTGTTTCCTTTTTGTTATAAAAAGTGGTATATGCAAGTCTTAGAAATGGCTGCAGCAAAATTAATGGGCACTTTTGGCTTTCATCAGTGTTCTCGTTTTTCAAGATCTTTACCCACTTCAACTTATTAGCTCTTTCAACCTTTCTATAAAATCAAAGCTTTTGTCATAAATTTTAGACGTTTTTTCAGTCTCCTGTAGACACGGAAAATGGAAATGTCGAAATTTTTAAGCCAATTTATTTATTTTAGAGTTTTCAGTGTTCCATAAATTTTCTTTGTTTTTTTACATTCATTTGGCTTAAAGAAATTTTTCATTCTTATTTCGGTCAAATTGAATATTATTGTTAATTTTTGCCTAAATAGAGGTGGCGGCCGCCGCACTTGACGAATTTTACTTTCTTCGAGATTCAGCAATAAAACATGCATTTTTGAAGGAAATCGTTCACCGCAGCCAACAGTTAAGCTACGCTGCCAAAATCTTGTGCTTTCCTATATACCATATAGTTTGGTCGCATATAATAGGTATATAACGTCATTTTTTCATGTAAACAAGCCATTACCCTCAAACTTTAGAAGGGAAATCATGCACCGACCAATACTTAATTCCATTCCCGTTTCCACAACGTTCAGTGGGAATACTCAATAATATACCGAAGTTTTACATGAAGACTATTAGGTATAAAATTATACATGGTGACAATTAGGATTATTACATAGTGACCATTAGGTATAAAATTATACATGGTGACAATTAGGATTATTACATGGTGACCATTGCTGATCATTTAATACATGGTGACCATTATGATTTATACCTAATGGTCATCCATGTATGACAACCCCCCCCCCCCCCGATCCTAACGCACTATATGCATACTACTCGAAGTGTCCCAACACTTGAGCGAAGGGTACTAGGATGGTTCAGAAAAGTCCTGGGACAGTAACGAAGTGTCCCAACACTTGAGCGAAAGGTCCAAGGAGGGTTCAGATAAGTCCTGGGACAGTAACGAAGTGTCCCAACACTTGAGCGAAGGGTCCTTTGAGGGTTCAGAAAAGTACCGGGAACAGTAACTTAGTGTCCCAACACTTTAGCGAATGTTCATAGGAGGGTTCAGAAAAGTCCTGGGAAAGAACTAAAGCATCCCAAAACTAGAACAAAGATTTAGTAGAAAGCTTCGTTCTCATCATCCCAAAACTAGAAATTGATTTAAATTCAAAGTTGATCTAGACTGAACTCGACTGATTTTAGCTTTCAATACAATAGAAATTTTTTATATATATAATGGCAATCGGATTTTACAATAGAGATTTGTAAATAAAAAAAATTGTATATAAAAACCATGAAGCAAAATAGGGTATCGATAACAGAAAAAAGAGTAACAGGGCTAAAGCAAAATCATACCTCGTCGCAACGGAAAACAACACTATCAAATCCGAAAGTATTGAGAAAGAAATTTCAGTGAACATGGTCAATACAAGAAGCATAAAGGCCAAGGAGAAAGCTATGGAAGAACTAACTGTACCGGCTAGAGAAATCGATCTTGAGACACCAGATCAGAGTACTGACGGAGTGAAAAGGAAAACCACGGAATCAAAACCACTGCTAAATTCAGAAAAAGAAAAAAAGAAAACGATAGAGTTCTCACCGATTGACAAAGTAGAGGAAACAACAAGCAACACGCCGGAAACGATAAAAGACGATTCTCAAACAAAAAGAACGTCGTTCACAGAGAGGATTGCAGCGATGGTCGGAATGAAACCAAAAGAGAAAAAGGAGGTGATACCAACGACCGCGAAGGGTAAAATTTTCGGAACAGTTTCCGCAATTACAACAGAGGCCAAACAAGACGAAGAGCAGATCACACATGAAGCAACGGCAAATCAAGAAAAAACAACTTCACTTGAGCTGGGCGACCTGATGGCAAAATTGGAACAAATCGACAAGACGCTGAAACACAGCGAGGAAGACCACCAAGAGCTAAAAAGCGAAGTACGACAAACAAGAATGAGTACCTAGGCAACTACTTTGTCCTGGCAAGTGCGACGGACGAGAAACTACAACAGATGTCGGACAAGGTAGAGGCTACCGACAAGGAGCGAGAGAAACATATCAAGAAGCATATGGAGGAAATGAAGAAACGGTATGATACCGTGAATGAGAAATTAGGGAGTCTAGAGACGAGAATGGATATAATGGGCATGGTTCAAGCTGAAGGTTCTTGTGCCATACAGTCCAAACTGGATGCTCTCTTGAGAAACCCAATAACCCAAGACAAATTAGTGGTGGAAAAACCATCCGGAACTAAAGTTGACTTCGTGGAGCCACAACGAAAGAAACGAGAATCTACACCGTTAGCGCGGATTGATAATACCATGGTATCAGGTGGGAGCCTCAAACTCGACAAGGACGACAGAAGAGTCAGCGTCACATTCGGGTGTACAACCAGATGCCATGACCTGGGCCAATACCTGGGAAATGATGAACAGGAGCTTGAAGCATTCGCAACAAGGAACACAGACTCAAGTGACAGAGGCAGTGGCAAATCCCGGAAAACCTTCAAAAACCTAAGGAATTCAATAACGATTCCAATGGTTGACTTGACACATGGGTAGAGGTAATGAGACTTCATTTAGAACAAGATAACAAGATAACAAGAAAGCAGTCCTGCACGGCAAAACTAAGCAACTTAGAAGGCACCGCACTGAAATGCGGCGTAGCAAAGAAAGAGGAGGAGCGCGATAGAGCAGACAAGATCTTCGAGATACTGTTGAACCAATTCGGATCAGCAATGAAGGGTCTTGAAAAAAGAAGACAAAGGGAGGGCGAGTCAATCGATCGATTCCTAGATGATCTCGAGAGCTTGAGAAGAAGAAGCGACCCGAAAGAATTGACGATCAGAAGAAACTTCAGCTTCGCTTCGAAGTTCATTGACGGGGTGAGAACTGACGACTTCAGGACGATGCTGGCAACGTACTATACCCTATCAAAGGATAATGCACCGACCCCAGAAGAGATGAGACAAAAGTCAAGAGAGTACATGTTAATGAAACCAAAAGAGTACTCACACTCAGAATGCAGTAACATGCAAGGGAGAAGCCAGCCACAAAGTTCGTCATGGTACAAGCCTAGAGACGACATGGACAAACGTAGCTCTTGCGCAAGTTGTGGATCAGCGGATCATCATGTGGCGGATCGCACGACTTACAAGCAATGCATGAAGAACTTGGGATACGCACCGGAATAAGAGGACATGAATCAAACGGAGGAACATGAGTAGACTGTCCTTTGTTTTGGGAGGCGGTAAAGAATCAGATTCACCTGAAACACAAACAAGCACTGGCCGCAGTGCAAAACACCAGGAACAGACAAGCTGAAAAGGATTTGAACAAAAAACAAGAGTGGTGAGTTATCAACAAAGACAGTAAAGGCCGTGACACAAAAGAAAGATGCCACGGGAGCCGAGAAGAGTAATTCTCTAGAGATAAACTACGAGAGAGCAGCTGCAGAGGCGATTAACAAAGTGAAGCAAGACTATGCGACCAAAGCAATCGAACAACGGCTGAGACAGGAAATAGAAAAACAGAGATTAAATGAAACGCTCTGTATGACAAGACCAGAACCAGAGACCGGAGAGGACTCAGTGAGCAGGGGCAATTGCAACACTTTGAAGACTTAATTACAGTTGGCGGCCACGAAGTAACAAAAAATCTGACTGACTCGAGTGATCAGACAATAATGCACATAGATGTGTACGCGGATTACTTGAGTGCATTAAGCCCGCAAACTCCTTCTAGAGCTTTGAAAGCGTTACTCACGAGAAGTGGTATTAGATCAGTTCGCATAGACAACAGATACACAGAAGCCTATGGACCAGATGAGGTCATGTTGAATATAGATGGTATAAACATCTACACAAAAACGATGATAACATGTGATGAGGATCTAGCCGGGCAAATATATGTTGGTAGAGAGGAACTAAAAGTGAGATCAATTGGGCACTGTGCCATGCTGGAGGAGGACGCCATGCATCTGGGAACGGAAGCAGACGTGTCTGCACACGTATTCGACATAAGCGGAGAGAATACACAACTGAGTGTAATATCAATAGAGGCTTGGAAAAGCATGGGATTCGACAAAGATGACCTGATTAACTCAAGAATACGTCTGTCAGCTGCAAACAAGAGGGCGCTTCGGTAGGACACCAATAATAGCCCTAAACCTAGGAGAACGCAATTTGTGGATGAGCTTTCTGGTGGTGGAGAATCTAGATGAGTCTGACCAATTCGTTTTAGGCAGAGATTTCATCAGAAATTTTGATGTAACAATTGATCTTAACAATGCGAAGTTCAGGATTCGGAACCCGGAAAGGAAATACGTAGTTAAACCGGTAAATTTGATAAAGGGGAATGAAAATAAGGCTCCAGTTTTCTTGAGTTGGAGGGTAAGGCTGAAAACGAATGAGACGGCAATAGTAAGTTTACGGATGAAGAACTATAATGAACTAAGTGACAACAAACAAGCATGTATAGTACCCAATCTAAACAGTCAAATCGCTGCTATTTTAGGAAGATCCTTCTCGATAACCAAGAGTGGCCTCTGTGTAAGTGTCTTGTTGGGAAAATTTTATAAACCAATGGAGGAAGCTAGGATACGCACTGCCGGTGAAAACTAGATATGAAATGACTGACAATGTGAAAGAAAATGAAGTCTTGGTTGCCCGAATCACAAGGATAAAATTTGTATCTTGAGACGATTGAAGAAGATGAAATTATCATCAAGTCTCTTAAGTCAGAGACAGACGATGGACTGTCGAGCTGTTCGAATTTTCCAGAAAGACCCACGCCAGAGGAATTGGAAATGGATAAACCAGTATTATCAGAGATTGAACATTTAAGGGGGAAGGTAACAGACGAATAGCTCGAAGCCATCAAGGACGTTCTAGAGAGGAATCAGGATGTTTTTTCGAGACATAAGGCAGACATTGGATGCTGCAACTTTGTTGAACATGAAAAAGAGTTAGAAAAGTCGGTGGTGCCGTATAGGGACGGAGCGAGGCGTAGGACCCCAAAAAAATTGGATGCTTGTAGAAAACAGATAGAGACCCTACTAGAGTATGCCTTGATAGAACCATCCAAGTCACCAAGGGCGTGTGGAGTAGTGATGGCTAAAAAGAAAGGAGACCAGCTTAGGTTTTGTTGTGACTCCTTAATGAAACCAAAAGAGTACTCACACTCAGAATGCAGTAACATGCAAGGGAGAAGCCAGCCACAAAGTTCGTCATGGTACAAGCCTAGAGACGACATGGACAAACGTAGCTCTTGCGCAAGTTGTGGATCAGCGGATCATCATGTGGCGGATCGCACGACATACAAGCAATGCATGAAGAACTTGGGATACGCACCGGAATAAGAGGACATGAATCAAACGGAGGAACATGAGTAGACTGTCCTTTGTTTTGGGAGGCGGTAAAGAATCAGATTCACCTGAAACACAAACAAGCACTGGCCGCAGTGCAAAACACCAGGAACAGACAAGCTGAAAAGGATTTGAACAAAAAACAAGAGTGGTGAGTTATCAACAAAGACAGTAAAGGCCGTGACACAAAAGAAAGATGCCACGGGAGCCGAGAAGAGTAATTCTCTAGAGATAAACTACGAGAGAGCAGCTGCAGAGGCGATTAACAAAGTGAAGCAAGATTATGCGACCAAAGCAATCGAACAACGGCTGAGACAGGAAATAGAAAAACAGAGATTAAATGAAACGCTCTGTATGACAAGACCAGAACCAGAGACCGGAGAGGACTCAGTGAGCAGGGGCAATTGCAACACTTTGAAGACTTAATTACAGTTGGCGGCCACGAAGTAACAAAAAATCTGACTGACTCGAGTGATCAGACAATAATGCACATAGATGTGTACGCGGATTACTTGAGTGCATTAAGCCCGCAAACTCCTTCTAGAGCTTTGAAAGCGTTACTCACGAGAAGTGGTATTAGATCAGTTCGCATAGACAACAGATACACAGAAGCCTATGGACCAGATGAGGTCATGTTGAATATAGATGGTATAAACATCTACACAAAAACGATGATAACATGTGATGAGGATCTAGCCGGGCAAATATATGTTGGTAGAGAGGAACTAAAAGTGAGATCAATTGGGCACTGTGCCATGCTGGAGGAGGACGCCATGCATCTGGGAACGGAAGCAGACGTGTCTGCACACGTATTCGACATAAGCGGAGAGAATACACAACTGAGTGTAATATCAATAGAGGCTTGGAAAAGCATGGGATTCGACAAAGATGACCTGATTAACTCAAGAATACGTCTGTCAGCTGCAAACAAGAGGGCGCTTCGGGTTATAGGTAGGACACCAATAATAGCCCTAAACCTAGGAGAACGCAATTTGTGGATGAGCTTTCTGGTGGTGGAGAATCTAGATGAGTCTGACCAATTCGTTTTAGGCAGAGATTTCATCAGAAATTTTGATGTAACAATTGATCTTAACAATGCGAAGTTCAGGATTCGGAACCCGGAAAGGAAATACGTAGTTAAACCGGTAAATTTGATAAAGGGGAATGAAAATAAGGCTCCAGATTTCTTGAGTTGGAGGGTAAGGCTGAAAACGAATGAGACGGCAATAGTAAGTTTACGGATGAAGAACTATAATGAACTAAGTGACAACAAACAAGCATGTATAGTACCCAATCTAAACAGTCAAATCGCTGCTATTTTAGGAAGATCCTTCTCGATAACCAAGAGTGGCCTCTGTGTAAGTGTCTTGTTGGATAAATTTTATAAACCAATCGAGGAAGCTAGGATACGCACTGCCGGTGAAAACTAGATATGAAATGACTGACAATGTGAAAGAAAATGAAGTCTTGGTTGCCCGAATCACAAGGATAAAATTTGTATCTTGAGACGATTGAAGAAGATGAAATTATCATCAAGTCTCTTAAGTCAGAGACAGACGATGGACTGTCGAGCTGTTCGAATTTTCCAGAAAGACCCACGCCAGAGGAATTGGAAATGGATAAACCAGTATTATCAGAGATTGAACATTTAAGGGGGAAGGTAACAGACGAATAGCTCGAAGCCATCAAGGACGTTCTAGAGAGGAATCAGGATGTTTTTTCGAGACATAAGGCAGACATTGGATGCTGCAACTTTGTTGAACATGAAAAAGAGTTAGAAAAGTCGGTGGTGCCGTATAGGGACGGAGCGAGGCGTAGGACCCCAAAAAAAATGGATGCTTGTAGAAAACAGATAGAGACCCTACTAGAGTATGCCTTGATAGAACCATCCAAGTCACCAAGGGCGTGTGGAGTAGTGATGGCTAAAAAGAAAGGAGACCAGCTTAGGTTTTGTTGTGACTCTCGATATCTGAACTCCGTCACGGTGAAGGATGCCTATGCCATACCTAGGATAGATGAAAGCCCTGAAAATTAGGTGACGCAAAATTTTTCACAATTATTGATCTAGGGTCGGCTTTTTGGCAGGTACCACTGAGGAAGCAAGACAGAGATAAGACGGGTTTTGCATGCGATTGGGGATTGTTTCAATGGAAGAGGATGCCCTTTGGCCTCTGCAATGCGAAAGCCACCTTCCAACGACTAATGGCACAAGCGCTGACGAGCGTAATGAAGAAATATGGGAATGTAAAAATGTGCTACGTAGATGTGTGGTGATTGCAACACGCACACTGGAGAACCACATTGAACGACTCGACGAGGTGTTTGCTTGTATGAAGAGATCAGAACTGAAGTGCAAACCATCGAATTGTGAAATTCTCTGCCATGTTCAACAGTCTCTTCATGGTTTTCCTAGCAATTGATGGTGGTTCATATTGCACATACATTTTCTCAGAGCTATGTCTTTTGCTTCTTTCAGTGGAACATTTGTATACAAACTCTTCACATCTAGAGATATCAAATCTACAGAGAGCTTCTCTGTAGATTCACATCTAGAGATATCAAATCTACAGAGAGCTTCTCTGTAGAGATTCTCACTTATTTCGTCTTTTTTCCTCATAGCCAACCACTCCTTTCTGATGTCTCTTTCTATCTTCAAAATAATTGCATCACTTGTTCCTTCACTTTCGCTGAATTGATTTGAATCTAATGTATCCGACCACTTGTTTTCGTAGGTGTCCTTCTTTCTTACACAAAAACCCACGTCCCTGTCATACGGTACCCCAACTAATCCATTACTCTTCAGATACTTTCGGGCCTTCTCAACGCCTTTGTTAGATGGTGTTTGTTTCACCCTTTTAGCATAGGCTTTTGCCGCAGCTTCGATCTCACAAAGGGCCTCCCCGGTGACTTTACGATTTTTGAGATCCAATAGAATGTTGTTAATATCGACGAGAAAGTGTGTCTCATTAAATTTATCCCTGACGGGTTGTTTCGACCCTAAGGCCAACATTTGTTGTACCCAATTTGGTAATTCAACGTCATCACGAGCTGTATCATTAGCTTCTTCTGATGGGTCTCTTTGATTGTTGTTGTTTGTCTTTGTCCCCTAAGACTTAAGTATTTCATTACCGAAGGCCGAAACTTCTCATCTACACCCCTCTGTTCTGCGCCTCTCGCCATTTCTAGCTTGACTTCAACGTTTTTCTCATCTGTCCTTGCCTTGTTAATCTCCGTTCTTAGAAGTTTTGTCTGAAAACTGTGTACTGCTTGGTTCAAAAACATCCCAATTTTCGGTACCCTGAACCTCAAAAAATCAGGCGAAAAGATTACAAGAGCAAAGGGAGTAGATGCGGTCCACCGAACAGCTGAAGGCACGGGAAGAGATCGTAATCAGTTCAGATGACGAAGAAAACCTGTAAAGGCAGATCACGATGTCGAATGTGTCAGGACCCAGTACCTCGAAGACAAGGAGCACGAACTGAAGAGGGTGTTCAGGAATTGGTTCTTGAGTCGTGAGTGGTACAAAGAAAAAGAGGCTTGAGTTTGAGCTCGGATGAAATCTTAGGGCACAGAAAGGAATTTCAATGAAAATCTACTGCTACTAGTATATTATACCTGCTCTATAAATCAAAATGCTGCATGACAATTTTCTGATTGGGTAAAACAAAAGAAATTTTAATCATTAGCTTACAAAGTGAAAATTCAGGGTGCAGGTGTAAGCAGATTTTGATTGCTGTTTAGCGATAATGTGACATTTTTGCATGGTTGTGAATTTTGGGTTGTAGATAAAGTTAAATCTGCTGCAAACTTCAGTAAATGACCACTGACACTGTATCTTGAGACGCACTCAACATTCTGGGGGCTCGATCACAGACGACGACACGCGATGAGGACATCGATTTGTAGTCCGGGGAGTATGTGCCAGTCGGTCATATTTGGAAGTTTTACCTTGCAAAAAGACGTTCAATCATGATTTTGGAGTGAAATGCAGTTTTTCAAAAATTCGAATTGAGCATGTCATGCTCAAGTTTCTCGGGACAACAGAAAGAAACCAGAAAAAAAAGATCAGAAGATTCCAACAACAATCGCGGGAAAGTAGTCAAATTTAGCAGCGGGAAGTTGCTGTTCGCAATTTCCAACTCATAATTCGAACAAGAGTAGAGCTGTCTTTTTCATGGCAGGAGGCAGAAAGTAATCACGAGTGAAAGGAGAGCAAATTCGAGTGGACCAGAGTGAACCTTCAGTGGAAAGCTTGACAACAGGAGTCTCCCAATGGTCCAGACCCAAAAATTATTTCTTGAGCTAAAACTAATTCGTTACAAACTTCTCGAGTTAAACTTAATTACACATCAGTTCTAGAGCTGGTTTATAGTTTAGTTACTCGATTCTAGAGGTCGTGTCGGTATAAGAGTACCAAATTTAATTTTCTTGAGTGTGTTTTATATTGTTATGTTGAGTTAGGGAGAGATTTTAGGTTGATCCATATGAAATGGATCAAAGGTCCACCGTCTAATAAAAAGGTTTCGACCCTGTTTTTAACGGCGTTCGTGTATTTTAGGTATTTTGAGATCTAAGTAAGGGGACGTTCTTATTTTTTAGAGTGGGGGTATTTTGGTAGTGGCCTTTAAGTTGTAACAAGGGTTTTAGTCTCATGTCGCAAGTAAACCGAATTGACTCCGACCGCTTGAGGTAGAAAAACACAAGAGATTGTGTCCCTGACTCTTGAGCCAATGGTTATAGGGCCTATTTTTCATTAACCTCATATGTGACTTAAGTAAGCGACTGTTACATAGATCAGCTACAGATTGGAACATGTTGCCAGGAGAAGCAATTGACTCAAAGTCCTTGAACGCTTTCAAGAACAACCCGGACAAACATTAGAAGAAAAGAGGAATTAATCAATTTGGAACTAATTAATCGAAAAGGAGTACATCAAGAGTTGATCGATAGAGGCGACAAAACCTCTAAAAGGTCAGAAAAAGGACTGAACTGAACTTATAAAGAGATGGAAATCAACCGGAAACAGTGGTTGGATAACTAATATGCGGAAAGTGCGAGATTCGACCAAAATGGCCTGAAATGCATGGCAGAAACAAATTTTTTAAAAAATTGCTTGTTTTGAAGGATTAACGATGTAAGTCGTACAATTGAACGGATTGGGATGGGTCATTTGGAGTGACGAAACATTCTTTTTTAATTTCGAAGTGGGCGTGCATGACACGTGCCATTTCAATTTTCGCAAATACTGAAGAAGAGGGAAAATGACAACAACGATTTTCGCTAGTTGAAACTAAAACAACGACGATGTTTGCTAGTCGCAATAAAAATAACAACGCCTTTCGCATTTTGAACATAATTTCGAAAAAAATTTTTGGAAAAAAGCAAACTTTCAAATTGTTGAAAATGGCACACTATTTAAGAGTACCACACTTATTGCATGGATTATTGCATGAATCTTTGTGGTACCTCACTTATTGCATAAATTGGGCTATATTTTCCCCAAAACTCAAAATGGTTGACATAAATAAGCAAACTCTGGTTGACATTTTTGTGCAGCTTCAGGTTTTAAAAAATCTAAACTCTCTGTACAAAATGATCAAGGATCATAAAAAGTGTCATACACATCATTATTTCAAAATTTGAAAAAAAGTGAACAATTCAAAACAAAAGTGAACCAATCAAAAATATTATGAACGTACCATGTTTCATTGCACTTGAAATGGACTTGACTCACTGCCATGTTCAACAGTCACTTCATGGTTTTCCTATCAATTGATGGTGGTTCATCTTGCACATACAGTTTTCTCAGAGATATGTCTATTGCTTTTTTCAGTGGAACAATTGATTACGAACTCTTCCCATCTAGAGATATCAAACTTTTATTGTGCTCAAGATTAGTGCTCTCTGTAGAGATTCTCACTTATTTCGTCTTTTTTTTCCTCATAGCCAACATTTCATTATTGATGTCTCTTTCTATCTTCAAAATAATCGCATCACTTGTTCCTTTGCTTTCGCTGATTTGATTTGAATCTAATGTATCCGACAACTTGTTTTCGTAGGTGTCCTTCTTTTTTACACAAAAACCCACGTCCTTGTCATACGGTACCGCAACTAATCCACTACTCTTCAGATACTTTCGGGCCTTCTCAACGCCTTTGTTAGATGGTGTTTGTTTCACCCTTTTAGCATAGGCTTTTGCCACAGTTTCAATCTCACAAAGGGCCTCCTCGGGGACTTTACGATTTTTGAAATCCGATAGAAAGATGTCAATATCGACGAGAAATTGTGTCTCATTAAATTCATCCCTGACTGGATGTTTCGGCCCTAATGCCAACACTTGTTGTACCCATTTTGGTAATTCAACATCATCATGAGCTCTTACCGAACTCTCACCTGCTTCCCTAGAGGTCAGTCTTGCCTCTCTGAAAATTTCAGCTTCTTCTGATGGGTCTCTTTGACTGTTGTTGTTTGTCTTTGTCCCCTAAGACTTAAGTATTTCCTTGCCGTAGGTCAAATCTTTTCATCCACACCCCTCTGTACTGCGCCTCTCGACCTTTCTATCTTGACTTCAACGTTTTTCTCATCCGTCCTTGCCTTGTTAGTTTCTGAAAACTGTGTACCGCTTGGTTCGAAAACAACCCATTTTCCGGTAATCTGAACCTCAAAAAATCAGGTATAATGTTGTTTTCTAAGCAAACTCTCAAAAAATTTGATACATTTAACATATATGGACGCATAATCTCGGACTAATTTCAAAATGAGTTAGTTTTTCAAAGTGCAAATCAAGATTGGAGGTGGGAGTACAACTGTGCTCATTGGTTTGCAGGACACGAGGAATAAACCTCACGTGACACAAAGCAACACAAATCTATATCAGCCTCTCCGTTGAAGCCTCCTCGTCAGTCGGAGCAACAGTTTCCTCGCCTCTGTTCACTTGTCTTCTTTTCTCCGCCCTCCTTATCGAGTGAGATTTTTTTTTCGTGTGTGGACGAAGTTTGGACAAATTAGCTGGCAGGTTGTCTTGTTGTTCGAACACAATCCGCATAGACATTAGCTCCAGCTCGACGTCCTGGTACAGTGCCTGATATTCGTTGACCAGCTCCGTTCATCTCTTCCTCTCTGAATTGAGACACCTCGTAATAGGAATGACAGAATACCCGAGCTGATCAGCTGGTTCCTGATATCTGGTGTACAGTTTCTCTGACAGTATACAATTGCGCTGATATTTGTCATTGTATTCAGGATTTCTGTCAATTCCTCTGCAGTGTAAGCTCTGTAATTGTTTGTGCGATGGCTGTTGATAGAATTATTGATGATATCGTGCCACACCACCACTTGACGTTTTTTGCTAGAGGTGCCCTGTAGAGAAGGCTTGCCAGGTTCTTCTGTGGGTTCGTGGTGTTTGGGTTTGAAGAAAAACCCGGAATAGCAAATATTTTGGGCAGAAACTTTTTTCCGGGTTGCTAAGTTGTTGCAGGCTGTGGTAGAGGGAGCTAGCCGCTACAATGTAGACCATTTCAATTAGATGGTAAAATATTTAAAAAAACTTTTCCTCTAAAAAGGTTTTTCCACAAGAAAAAGGAAAAAATTGAAATTACCTCTCCTTGTAGGACAGACTGTAATGAGATTTGGCTCAACACCGTACGGTTTCAAATTTTTACATCTAAATAATTTGAGAATGCGTTAAAATTGTAAATTCAAACAAATGTTTTTGCACATTTTTGTGCATCTTCAATTTTTAAAAATTCTAAACTATCTGTAATAAATGATCAAAGATCATAAAATTGTCATACACATCATTATTGCAAAGTTTTAAAAATTCAACCAATCAAAACTTTACAAATATTATTTAAATTTTGTAACAACTTTTATGTAACAATTCTAAAAAATTGTCTCAATTTTCTGTGAGTTTTCATCTTTTTTGTTTTTACAATTTCGTTTGGTCGCTAATTTCCATGCTAACATGTAAGGTATTTCAAAATTTATTGTTTTAACGATTTATTATTCAAAACAGTCAGTACTTGCGCCACTGAATATGTACTTGCTTTGAAAACTCTGTTTATCGGTATCTGATAACGCATTGTTTTTAAATTTTGATATGATTTTTTCCAATTCCAATATATCAACTTCTACAAATTTTTCATACGAAAACCAGTTATGCTTGGTATTTTAGCAATTTTATTCCATGTTGGCAAAAAGATCATTAAGCTCGGCGCTATCTTGTTTCATCATTAGCCTTTAGTATTGAGCAGATGCTTTGTTTTTTTTCTTAATGATTACTTCTAGTTCAATTGATAAGTTGCACCTGAACATAACTTAAGATTACTATGGTAATAGTCACCTTACACTTACGGACATCTCTTTCAATTTTACTTGAAAACATTTTAAATTGATCTCTCGCTGCTTGTTTTTTTTTGGTTTCGCGACCATATTTGATGAGTTGACTGTTAAGAGAATTACTTGATTTCACAGGTGGTGCCAACTTTTCAGAATTCTTGAGTAAAGTCATGAAATACTTTGATCGAATTTGATACAGATATCAGTTGGATTTCAGCTGATCTGTCAAAAGGATATTCAATTTTTTTCACTTTCTGTGTGGTTGATTCTACAAAGGATGTATCAAGAAAATTAAAACGTGATACTTTTATGCTTTTTTCTACTGCCGAAAATATGAGCAAAATTGAATATGTAACTGAGCATGTTTGATAAGTGTTTAGCGAGGTGTATACTACATTCCCGTTTTCAACAAGTTTCAACTATAACTAAGAAATTTCTCTGTAAGATTGTTTCTCGGCATATCAATGTTAATAACGCCGCACACTTTCACATGATATGATTTTGCGGTTAAATTATTTAATTCTCTTTCCCGATTCCCTAGGAAATTGAATTTTTGGCCAGTTTTACTGATCTTGGCGGTTTTTACACCAAGATAAGAAGAAGTTTGCGTCTTGATATTCCCGAAGTTGTAGCGATTGTACAGCTCCAATCATTACCGAGCAATTATTTAGAATTCGGAGGGCTAGTGGGAAGGTCTGCTACACTTCGTGATTACCAGAAGACAGCTCTTCGATCAGATTCGAGAGTCCGGAAGGGTCTTGTGAAAAGACTCAATACTGAATATCAACAAATTTTAGCTTCCCGGAAGGCCTTGAACTGAATTTAAATCACATCTAAATCATTTTTCATAGTATGAAAAGCCAGGAGTAGAGGAAAAGGTTCGATCCATCTCCGATTGATCTGCTGATTTTTATCTTCAGAACAAAAACAATAATGAAAATTGAGTAAAAGCCCTGTTTTCAAGAGTGACCTCGTAATCTGGGGATACTGAGACCCAGCCATGAGCACCTATTTTTGCATACAACAAAATTAATTTGCGCCCAAGTAGTTTTCATCGTTTAAACAACTGCTCAATCAAGGTTCTCGTCGGAAACAAGATAGTTCTAATGGAATTGACGATTTAGGTAAAATTGCGAAAATCAATTTCAATCTAGCGCAGTTTTTCATCATTTTCCCGGCAATTATGGTTCGAGTCTCCTGATGATATTGGTTCTTTTTTCAGTTGCCGCAAAAATCTTGAGCATGAAATGGTCAATTCGCTTTTTCAAAAATTCAGTTTTTCCCCAAAATCAAGGTAAAACTTCCAAATATGACGACTGGGACCTACTCACTGGGCTCATGATCGATATCCTCATCGCTCGTCGTCGTCATTTTAGTGAGCCTCCAGCGTGTTGAGTGCGTTTCAAGATACAGTGCCAGTGGTCATTTACAGAAGTTTGCAGTAGATCCAACTTTATCGACAGCCCCAAAAATCACAGCCATGTGAAATTGTCATTCTATAGCTAAACAGCTATCAAAACCTTTATCCAACTGAACCCTGGGTTCCAGTTTTAACAGCCATTTTTAAACTTTTTTGTTCAACCCAACCAGAAGAATGTCAGGCAAAGTTTTGATGCATAAATAGATATAGTGCATTAGATAACATCAGTTTGTGTGTTAAAGTATCTTTTTCTGTTTCCTCAGATTCATCTGAGTTCACACTCAAGCCTCAAATCCTTTCCCATCTCAAGACTCAAGATTCCACCCAGAGTACCCGATCTAATTCGTCCCCTCTGCCTATGAAGTAATGGGTCCAGATGCGCTCGACACTGTGATCTACCTTGTCAAAGCCTCTTCTGCCTATGAAGTACTGGGTGCAGATGCGCTCGACACTGATCTACCTTGTCAAAGCTTCTTCGTCATCAGAACTCATCTCGACTTAATCCCATGCCTTCAGTTGCTCAGAGGCCCGCATCCACTCTTTCTGCTCTTGTGATCTTTTGGGATGGTTCGGTAGCTTCTGCATCTTGGGCTCTCTGATCAGGCAAAAGGATTGATATAGGCTCAAGCTCACGTTTCTCGCTATATCTTCCTCCAGTATCGACTCCCTCGCTTTGTGTTATCTTAAGATACCTTAGCAACCCACTTTCATCCCGTGGTTTTTCCATTGTGATTGGTGAGCAGCGGCCTCTTGAAACCCTCCGGCCCTATTTCTGCCAAGAATTGACGATAATCCTTTTGATGCTTCTTCATTTGGTTTTCGTCATGACATGATGTCAACTTCGCCCTGAACCATGAGAAAAATCGTATGCGCGCTTCACATACGCGCTTCACTTCCTTCGGTACGGCGAATACCTTGCATGCAATCTCAAACAACTAAAGCATCCAGCTGTAATCAATAGCACGTATCGCCTCCACGGTTGTTGCTTTCGACTCTCGTTCTCTTCAATCGTTCTTTTCAACGTTCTCTTCAATCAATCGCACTGCTAGCTTCGTCCCATATCAGCCAGAAGTTGGACTTTTCCGGATACCACAGAGTCTGCTTAACAACGGCATGGATAGTCTCAGTATGTCAAGTTATTGCTCCTGAGATTGCGCTCTCCAGAAGTCTCGAGTAAATGTTCGAATTCTATCATCTTGGATTGTATGGAACCATTCTCGTCCACATCTGGGGCGTTATTGAGTACTTTACCAGTCGTACACTGCTTTTCGGAGTAACAAGAATTCTTCTTCTCTAAACTCAAGAGCTCTTTCTCCCAGGTGTCACTCAATTCCTCTACCCTGGATCCTGTTTCTGCTCACCATATTTTTTTAAGAAGCTGGTGTGAGTGATGTGACATTCTTGCCATTCGTACAATCCTGGGTACCAAGAAGGCCTAATCAACCATCACCCTCTGGCTAGACTCGTCAAACACCGACATAATAACGGGCAATGGCTCCCGCAGAACTTCGCCATGGCCAATCCCACCGAGGTCATCGCATTCATTTGCAGACTATAGGCTTCACTCATCGGGAATCCCATTTCTGCTTCCAAGCCGACCATCCATCCCTTGATGTGTTTCTGAATCTTTTGCAACACTCCAGGTCAGAAGTGTTGCCGTAACTAGATGGTTTTTGGTTTCTAGTGACTCCAGTCTACACATCCTCGAGATGAAACCTAGTCCTGTCTCCAGGTTCACCGCAGTACTGGCTTAACAATCAGCTAGAATCTGCACCTCGCTTTTCTCCTTCTCTGTAACGCAACCAAACCACGTGGCCAAATCTCTCCTCTGAAACGACTGGATTTTCACGCAAAATCGTCCGTCACCAGAGTGTTCTCCACACCCGGTTGCCACATCGAGGCAAATGCCTGGCTCCATCTTCTTTGATAGTTCGTCTCTAGACTTATTGGTTTTCTCTTTAGATTCTTTTCGATGACACAAAAACAGCTTGTGTATCACATTCAACTTCTCCAAACCCTCATCTTTCCCTGGTGACAACCGAATTCTCGTTCCGTGATGTCTCCATACAAACTTGCATGAGGATGCGGGCACCACGAAGGTCTAATAACTTCCAGACTGTCCCCAAGCTTGTGAACAGTACGTTGTCGTCGCCTCCTCTCTGATCATGGCACACAGAAAACCTCGGGTCCATTCTCATGAAGTAAGCCCAGACTCGGCTTTTCCTTTTTCCGTCGTGTCAATTTCACTGTCTTCTTTGTTCAAAATTTCAGCATTTCTGTGACTTCAAAACTCATGTAAGCAGCTCCAGTTTTCGGGCTTTAAAGGGATTGTTTGAAATTCCCATGACGCCAGAGACAAACTGGTACTCTCCGCGCTTCGAGGGCTCCGAACACTCCTCCGCCTCGATCATGGCACGACGCACGTCATAGCTACTGTCGATTTTCTTGTTTGGGAACATCTGTATTTCGTCAATATTTGCATGGTTCTCAAGAGATTGCCCGGAATCATCGTCCTTCTCAATCCTGGCATTCTGGTACACATTTAAGATGATGCTTGAGGCCCTGTTCTCCAACGCCCTTCTCTTCGCCACCTTCTGGTAGCAGGCTTGGATCACCGGGTCAGATATTACTGACATGATCTATCTCTAGAAACAAGTGGCGTCCTTTCTCCTCGAGGGACTCAACTCAGAGTCATCTCGAGCAACATGTTGCATCATCATTCGGAATACACGTAGGTTTTTTTCAGCCAACTTCAATATGTCACATGAGGTCAGATCTTCCAATGTAACTCCAGCCAAGCACCCCGTGAACTACAACTGACTCTCAGTCCTGGTGGAAGGATTCGCCATAAGAGGCTGGGCTGATGAGGGTGCTCTCATTTCGTTCTCGAAGTATTCCAACACTAATTTCTCCCACGTTCGCCCTAGTTGGCTCCTCACTTCTCACTTCTGTTGCGTGATCCAGTTTCACTGCTTTCTGTTTACTCCATGATCCAGCTTTTTAAGAGAATTCTCTAGCTCCTTCGTCGTGTCCAGAGCTGTTCACCAGGAACCAGATGTGTTCCTAGTGAGTCCTTTCTCAGGGGGATCATTCGTGATTTGTTGTCCGAGGCTCTGGTGTTGTTTCGAGACCTAACCCTTACAAACATCCACCTCCCAGGCTTGTTCACTGGTGGATCCTCTCTTTATTTTTACCCTCTGAGGCTTAAAGTTCACCTCTGACACTTAACCAAATGCAGTTTTCATGTCGGCTATCACCTCCATCAATTTCTTAGATATCGATTTATCTTTAAAAGCCGCAAACTTCCATCTTGCCAAAACCTTTGGACCTGTCTCTTTCAGGTTCACCTTCGTCACCACCTCCGTTGAAGGACTCCCTTCCTCTATCTTTCGCTTCCTTTTCCTTGACGTTGACTCCTTGCTCGTAGCTGCAGACACAATTTTCACCGATCGGCTTCGTTCTCTTGGCCCTCTTCCTCTGACTCCTGCAACCCCCGTTTTCTTGCCTATTTTTCCCCTCTTTAGCCTTGTGCAATAATAAAAAATTTATCTATAAAAGTAAGTTTTCCTTTTTACTCAATTTAGTCTTATCTTTTTGCTTTCACTTTTCTTTTGTTTTAGAGTAGAGCTGTCTTTACGGGATCTGGGTTCAGTGATCGGCCTCGTTTCTCTGATATGGATCATTTTACTAAGCAATTCCTCTCTCACCTCCTTGTCTTTCCAGTTTCCATCAAGATAGACTATCCCAATTCCACCACTTAGTTCCACAATTCCTCCTCTTCAACATCCACTTTTTGCTCCAACTTCTGATTAAACTCCATCAAGAACGTTTGCCATACTTCTTGATCCAGAGTATTCAAGAAGATCGTTTTATTTACCTCAAAGGTGTTTTCATCCTGCTATAACTACTCAAGAATTTCCTGCCCACGTCCACTGGTTGACTCCCGAGTTGCAACTCTAGATTCTTTCGGGGGATCTCAAAAGTCGCGTCGCCGTATCTGCCCACTCTTCTCACGCGTAGTGCCAGGGCTACAGCTCCCAATCACTATTTCTTCAGCTGGCGAAGGCGAAGGCGTGTCTGGGTTCGGCTTCCTAAACTCCGTGAGGGGTCACATAGAGAGCGCCAGCCGTATGAAACCTACATCCCTCATTTTGTAGCTCCAGTTCCTCCACTCCACAGGTCGCCAGATGTTTCCTCGTGCTGCATCTTGATTCCGCCTTGAGACCCAGGTGTCTTTCCTCCACTATTATTCGGCCGCCATCATTTATTGGAGTTTTATTTTCGAATCCAGATCTATCAAGCACTTTGTTCACTTCACACCTCGGCGGCATTGAGCCCTTATTTTTTTAGCCTCAGTCGTCCAAAAGTTTATCTTGAACTCGCTCGAGTGCAATTATGCAGCTGCAGAGAACCCAACAAACAGGGGATCCCAGCCTCGTGTGAAAACCCTTTGTTTTTGCTCCACAACCTCTCTGGCTTGCATTGACGGCACCAGCATCTGATTGTTTATTCGCAAAGTCATCCACCTCACAGTGGAAAATTCAGGAAGAGTGGCCGGCAGCACATCCTGCACTAGAATCAAATGTAGCTCCTTTCTCATCAGGTCAACGGCTTCCGTCCAAGTCGGTATCCTCAAGGGTTCTCTGGCTTGTTTCTCCACGGAGTACAAATTCCAAAACTTCGAGTAGGCCTCGATTGGTCCTTCTCGTTTTGCGCCCGTCCTGCATTGTAACTGGCCTCTAAAAGTCAACACCATCAACTCGGGATCGATCCTTGACTTTCTTAAACAACATCATCTCGCTCATCTGAGTTCTCCAGTGTCCTCGATTGCATCAGTTCAGAGCCGTTGCATCTAGAATGCGAATCAAGCTCACATGCACTAGCGAGTGTCGGTACGCCGTTATCATGGGATTGGGGAAGGCATAGGTTACTGCCGGTCCATAGATGCAGGTCACCCTTTCTCCCAGCCCTCTGACTACTCCTAGAGAATCTGATCGCATCGCCAAGCTAGATCTGTCATGAGAGGCATGCCGCCAATCACTTCCTCGACTTGCTATCTAGTCTTTGGATCGTTACTTCCCCTGTCAAGTGTCGATTTTGCATCTGGAGGTACTTTATCAGAAGCGTTTTTAATCCTGCAGCACCTTAGTAGGAGTAGATCATAAGACTTAGATGAGCTCTAGCCATGGACATCGGACCCACATACTTCGTCAGACGGTGGAATACCGCCAGATTCTCATGTGTCAGGAGGGTCAGTGTCAAGTATCAATCAAAACTGACGGTCTCCACACCCCTGCTGAACATAAAGGCTAGGCGCATACTGAATAGGTATCTTGGAAACACCAGATACAATGTCAGTAACAGGTAGATTGACATACATAAGAGGTCCTGAATGAACGTGTCGAAGACCGTCTTCCCCGTGGAGAAAATCCCGTCCATGTGTTTCTTTTCCCAAAGTGGAAAAGTCACAGAAATTAATACGTTTTTCTTGTTCTTAAGTTTCTCGTGGCCTGGCTCAAGTTGTTTCTGTATGAACTCCCGCATCTGCTTTATCAATGGGAGCCGTGCCATTTTTTGTTTCGTCTGGTCAGTCACGCTCTCTAGCTTTGGCGTCAGGAATGGCCATCTTCCCCTCTCTTGAGATACACCGTTGAATCCAATTGTTTCTCCGCACACGCCATATTCCACCGATCATGTATGGGCCGCCATGAGCTACTCTTAGAGTCTACAGTCGTGAGCTCCATGCTCCAGAACCATAAAACCGCGGTCAAGTGGTTGATCACATGATGGTTGCCCGTTATTTCCGGCTTGAACTTGAGTTGTGTGGCCAGATTTGACCTCCAGACATAACAGGTCATCCTACACAATCAAGATATTTGCCAGTTCATAGAAGCCTCTCAGGGCATGAAACACGTACGCACAGGCCGCTGCCACTTCTGATTTCAGGAGTCTCGGTTTTTTCGGTTCCAGCTCCCAGTACGGAGCAGCCATCAGCATACGCAGTCCGATGCCTTCCGCTATCAGGACTAAAATAGCGCACACGAATTGAAGAGCAGGCGGCATGCTCGCGTATCCTGGCGACGAACTGAATACCACCCTCGTCTTCGATTCAGTCTGACCGCCACCAATTCCTTTATTTCGTACATCGAGGCGAACAATGTTCTTTGGCGTGGGCTCTTCTCTTGGCAAGGCCTGAAGTCCAGCCGCGTGCAGGTGGTCATCCATCCCTGCAAACAGAAACAACTATGGTTCACATGGTGTCTCCTATTTCAACGCTAGAACCAGAGTCATCATCTGGTTGACCTTAGCCCCGGCAAAAAGTACACAAGAGTCTCAGGCCAAAACAGCTTACCTGATGTTCCCGCGAAGACCGATCCCGCGACGATCACCACTCTCTCAGCTCCCGGGTCCGAGCGATCATAGGCAGCCAGTGTCTCGGCAAACTGATACGTTGCACCACCTTCTTCTCCGTATCTCGGTTCTTCCGCCTACTTCGGACATGCATAGGCAGTTTCAGAAAGTCCCACGCTCTTGGGTTCAAGAAGCTATTCTACTGCTCGAAATTGCGCCGATATTGCCACTCTAATTCTAGCTATGCCCGTTCGGTGTTTCGGTGGCCCCGCGATCACGCATGGACTCGCCAGCTCCTTAAGGGCTCGATAGTTGACAGGACCAAAGATCGATCTCCTAGGGATGCCTGTCAGGTACGCCGTCTCTAATGTCTTTTCTCAAGAAAAATGGGCCTCGTGCGTCTTCATTTAGTCCACACAACAGTAATTGCTCAGGTCCTCATGGGAAAGGCTATTGAGCTCTAGGATCTCCATCAACTCTCGCCTGCAGGCCAATTCTTCTAAGTCCTAGTTCTTCACTCTTTCTAGGTATCTGGCGTGGCTTGCTTCCCCCGGGACCTCCGCAAAGGTATTATTCTTGTTACCTTTCTCTGCTATCACAACTGACAACACGACTGAGCTCTGCAGCGTTGATGACCCCCTCATATCTTTTTCCTGCGATATCGAGCCCGGCTGTCTGCTCCTGCTGCTCGCTGAACTATCTCTAGAATCGGTCATTTTCCCTAACTTTTCTTCCACCAGACTGACTGGGAATAGAGGAAGCCTCGGAAGTGAGCCAAAAGTAAATTAGCTATTCTTTAGCAAAATCGCCTCTAGTGTTGACCTGCCTCTGGAAGACTTTATTGAACCATTCCACGCATTTAGGTCGATCAAATTGGATGGCATCAAGCAACCTCAAGAGCAGGATGCGGTTCATCTGGGGCTCTGCTATCACCCCATTGATCTGATGCAATCTTTGATTCATATAAATCCCATTCTGGTTCTGCTTCATTTTGAATGGTACCGTGCAGATCGAAGGTATCGTAGGATCCAAGTAGATCCTCGCCCCCTGCAAGAGGTAGCTCACCTTCTCAGGCAATCTCATCATCTTCCTCGACTCGCCTCTAGTAACATCGTTAGTCCGCATCATCATGGTGACCATGTGTTTTTTCCTTGCCTCCAGTATCTCCAGTTACTAGCTTACTAGCAGTTGAGGCATCGCCGCGCCTGAAAGACTCAAGATTCTTAGTTGCCAGTTTGCTCGGATCCTCGTCAGAACCTTGAGGAGACGGTCCCTTATTATCAAGTAAACCGCACCCTCGGGTATCCTTGGTTTCCTGGAATATTCCACCAAGGCTGCATCGTTAAGTTGAAGGCCGCCCTTCTTTCGAACTACGCAATCGTCCAATCTTCCTTGTGGTGTCGGTGGTATTTCCCTTCATTATTCTTCTGATAGTTTGAGACAACGGCTTTTCTCACCGGTTGTTTTCTCGACGTATGTGGCTCCCCTTCCGATGGTGGGCTTTCCGGGTTCTCGACTGCAGCCTCTCTTGCAGCTCCTTGAGATGCGAAGTTCCGATACTAACCTGGCTACCACCAGTCGATTTAGCGGGTAGTCAGGCCAGGTAGTGCCACATTCATCATCAGATGTTTGATCCGGCTCAACTCTAGATCTCTCAAGGACGGAGTGGGTTCCGGAGGGGTCCACGTCTCTAGATCCAGGCTCATTTGTTCTTGAGCTACCCTATCGCGATTAAAACGATCGCTCGCCCTGGGTACTTTGTCAATTTCCATCTTCGACTCCGGTCCTAATTTAGCCATCAGGGGTTCAATTGGCGTCCTCGCCTTTCGCTATTTGCCGTTCCCCATCTCTCGCTGTCGTCTCTGCAATCGCTCAAGTTCCGACTTCAGCTGGTCGCGGCTTCCTGTGGTCTTCTGCACCTTCCGGGTATGTTCCAACGGCTTTCAACATGTCCCTCTGAAACACTTGATCCCGTTCTTTCTGGGCCTTCTCCAGCTCTCTTCCCCTCTGCTGACGTCCGGGTATGCCTTCTCCGTCTGCTGAGCTCGTATACTTGACTAGGTTTGTGGCTGGACTGAACCTCGGTCCTTGTGTCTGACCTGGTCGTGAAAGAAAACTCGCCAGCATCATATTCCATGGTATTGCTCAGGCCAGGATTTCTCGCCAAGTGAAATCCTCTCCACGACAGCCATCTAATCAGTTCCTGGTTTGATATTCCATCCCACATACATCCTACCATCAGCACCGCTTCTATTGCTGACTCTCTGTCTTCTCCTTGCGATTCTAGCTGCAAGATGGCATTCAGTATCACCGCCATCCTCTTTTACTCCTGGGAATCATCAAGATCCCTCAGGCGCCTGTATATCTCATCAAATGTGAGCTTCTTCAGTGCCGCTGGCATCGATTTTAAGAAGCAACCTACCATAGCTGAAGGTTTCTAAACGCTCAAGAAAATACCATACCAGTTTATCACTCAAGAGAATACCCAACCAGATTACTACTCACGAAAATACCAAACCAGATTACTACTCAAGAAATACCGCAGCACAGCGTGGATTGCTAGATTCCCGCTGATACTCAAAGATTGCTAGATTCCCGCTGACGTCCAAATTTGATCGTCTCACTCTGATTATTTTAAAACTTAACCTTATACATGTTCCATCCTCCCCTGACTCAAAAGCCCTCTGACTACTTGAGATTCAAGCCCCAACTCAGGACCCTTTTACCCACTCGTGACTCAAGCAATGCTCAGGTAATATTTCTTGCGTTGAAGTTCTGTTTTTTTTTTCGTTTCCACTAAGACCTCGTGTAAGTTAGCATGCAGCTACTGGGGATTCAATTTGCCTCTGTTCCGATCGTAAACTGGTATAGAGACTTCCTTTACTCCCTTTTTTTTTACCAGAAAGACATTTGGACGGGTCAAGGCCAGTACCACATGTTCAGGATTCACCACAATCTTTTCAACGACCTTCGTTACCAAAAAGCACAAGTAGTCGCCTGGCATCTGTGATCCTGAGGGTGGGAACGCCGCCAGTCCTCTCAGTTCCGGTCGTCTTTGTCTGAACAGGAACTCCACATTTTGATTTTTCTTTTGAAATCCGCCTCTAGCCTGGTCTTAAAGTTCATATCTGCTGTTCTGGAGATCGCACTGGTCCTGTCTGACAAGATGAAATCAAATTTTTCTGTGATCAAGATTTTCTCCGAGTTTTCATTCGGTATAGCAAGTTTGTTCTGGATTTTTTTCCAATAGCAAGCCCAGTTTCTTCTTGTTCCCCCTCTAGTCCACAAGATTTTCTTGTTTCCCTGAGTTTTTTTTATTAATTAATTTTTATTTATATATTATTTATTTATATATATATATATATATTATATATATATATATATATATATATATATATATATATGTATATTTTAATATCTATATATATATATATATATATGTATATATTTAATGTATGATATGTATTTCTTTATTTTTTTTTGGGTTTTTAGGAAACCGACAGGAACCAGGAATTGTGAATTTTGTTTCTTTTCTGCCGTAACTGTTTGAATTTAAGGCTGTGGTGCGGCCTTATGTAGGCAGGATGGTAGGCGCTATCGCTTAAAATAGAACTGTGGCGCCCCTCGAACAGCTTCAACCATCAAATATTGTGAATCGGGCACCAATTTCATGCGAGGAGGTGATCAGTCTCAAGGGTCAGATGAGTGAAATTCCTGCGAAATGAGGGATCCGTTAAAGGCTACAAAAAAAATCAAAGCTCCCGAAAAAGAGATGGACTCGCTGGAGAGCGAGTAAAGAAGAAACCGCTGAAAGTCAGAGCAAGAGGAAGAAGATTCACGATAAATTGAAAGCAGAAATTTTCGCAAAAGAACTACTCTGGAAGAGACCGCGTCTACATGACGCACAGAGTCCTTTTTCTGCCCCTATCAGCCTCCTTAATATTTTATTGTTGCCGGAATGGCGCCGAAACAGTGGACAGGAATTTTAAGAATCCGTGCCTTCCATGCCACCTAGATAAATGCGGAAGAGAGGACTGTTCAAGGTGCTGGTTGAAACCCGAATTATTCTCATAGATGCAGAGGCGAGACAAGTCTACAATAAAAGAGGCCTAGAAGCCGCAAAAGATTTGTTGCGCCATAAAATGGACACTTAAACTAGAATTTTGGCTTTTCGACAAAACTATTCATGTGCTCCATAAATATAGTCCATTAGAACGTGCTAAAAATGGTAAAAATTTATCATGGGGACCAACTATTTTGCAAAATTACCCATTATAGTTGCTCCATCGTGAGTGGAACAATCCAATTTCAAGGAGGGGAACATTGTATGGAAACAGAAGTTTCTTTGTTAGTAAATTGTAAATATCATAACTTGAACTAGTTTGGCAAAGGTCATTGCTAACTTATGATGTCTGAGAACTGTCAACGCATTACATAACTTTGATAATCATGCACACGCCTTGACAGGCGTGAGAAAATTTCACTTTATATAGTGTCAGATGAAGCTGACAAAAGGTGCGAAAATCCATAATAAGGGTAAAAATCAATATTTACCCAGATTAAGGATAGAAAAGGAACAAACCGGGAACAGCAAATTAATTGAACATTCAGAGCAATCAGTTCCTTAATGAATCATTCCTTGATAAACCTATTCAATTCTAAATTCCTGTAACCATCACATAAGTCTGCGAGATGAACTTTGAGTTTAAATATTAGACCATTTCTAGATAATTCGAGTTTTTAATTTAACTTACACTCAATCTTTGTTCTATTCCGAGAAAGCACGTGTTGGGCTTATCCTGTATTTCCAAACAAGTTGATTAAAATTTGGCTTTTTTATCAATCCCACCCCCTTCCGCCACCCCCCCCCCCCCCTGGGAATTTTCACAAGTCAAATTGTGTTCGCAATATCCGATTGTTATAGAAATTGACTTACTGACTAGCTACGCCATGACAAACAAATTTGCATTTCATA
>NC_087068.1:34758499-34835490 GCF_963678635.1 Symsagittifera roscoffensis
AAATTGACTTACTGACTAGCTACGCCATGACAAACAAATTTGCATTTCATACTCAACCTTGTTAATTTAATCGCTACACCATGAAATCGATGCGGGAGGAAACACAGCCGAATGGTCTTACGATGAATTCCAACATAAAATTGTCAAAGTTGCTCATAATTCAATAAAAAGTTACAAAATGTTTGAAACCACTCGAGTATGCAAATTTTTGCGGTTCAACTTTAAAACTCTGTTCGACTCGTCTCAATGAAACAAAAAGTTGGGTTATTGAAGTGCAAATGAGGTGAAAATTGCGAAAACAAATCACTTGTCTTTTTATCAAAAAATTCTTGTTTATTCACAGTTTGAAATGGACATAGAAGCTGAAGAGATTGAGGAAGTTTCGTCTTAGCCCCTGAATTCCTGAAAGAGCTATGCACTCTAAGTGATGTCTTTCCTATAAAGCCCAGAGCCGGCTCTTTTACAGTTCCCCCTTTCAAATTCAATTTTGAAAAACAAATGTACTTAACATTGTCACAATGCAAGGAAAGTTGGCTTGGTGAACAAACTGACAACGGTAAACACATTTGCTCTTCATACTTCACCTCTTAACATCTCGCGTTTAGCCGTAATAGCAGTAAAACAAACAAAAAAACCAATATTTTGAACGTTGGTTGGGGGGAGTGGAAAAGAGCCCCAAAGCCTAGTAACAAAAATCTACATACCCCTACATTTTACTAATATGACGGCTATAATTTGCTGAGGGGGCGAGGCTTTATGTAAAACACCCTAACCTTGACCACACACCATTTGCCCTTGAGGCTATTTTTTCTAATGGTAACTTTGCTTCAAATAATATACGAGGAGAAGGAGCATGGATAGTGATAGGCCGCCTCATGAGGTTATTTGAAGCCAATGACAATTATTTGTTTCTTCATGATATTAAAGTAAGCAAAAAGCGGAGGAATTTGAACAAAATGTAGACTAACTGAACTGCAGACGCACTGGATGACTGGGATCCTCTGCTCGATGCCCCACCCGATCCAACTTCGAACTCAAACAGAAACCAGTCACCGGGCCAACTGCCTCGTTGCGCTAGATGATTGCAATACTCATTTTCTGTTAGGTACGGATCCTTCTTGTCACAAACAAGCGTGTGTAAACCTTGTGTATAGTGGCACTTGATCACCATTTCGACCGACGCGCCAGTTTTTGGATCGCGGATACAATTCGGCCGTTTTTCAATGTTATTAGTCACATACCAACCCAATAGAGGGCGCTGCTGAAAGCTCGCAACTTGCTCCTCAACTGGTTTTTGCCAGAAAAGTTTCCAGACAGCGTTTTGCATTCGGGTGTCTTTGACGCCTTTAGTCATTTTCTGTCCTGCTACAGGAGCCGGAAATTTTGGAAATGTGCCCCCTGGAGACCAATTTGGCGTTCCAGCCATTGAAATCTTGGTTTGTGCTTACCGTCTCTTAGTTACAATCGACAGAAATTGTTATAATTGTTTTGCACGTGTCTCTATAGTGCATAGTGTAGGGTGTGAACAAAAAGTAATCAGGAATTTTGAATTTTTTCAAACTCTCAATAACTCTAATTGAACTTAAAGATTACCAGCTGCCACCATTCACGCAATTTCCATTTTTATAATATTTGTTTTACCTATTTATTTTTACCATATTTGTTTTACGGCTTTTTGCGTGATGTTATTGGTGTGAAGTACGGTGAGGAACAGACCTGTTCAAATAACTTATTCGCCCTCCAACTTCCAATAAATTATGAAAATAATAAGAAGTTTTTCAAATTTATTTCGATTTTTTGATTGGGGGGAGGGGAGTTGGGGGTAGAAAAAAGCGACTGACTGTTGACAAAACTAACTTCCATCAAGGATGAAACAGGGCCGCTTGCAATTTCTAGTACAATCTTACGGCTCTTTTCCAGTTTCCCCCTTTCAAAATACCGAGTTTTATGTTTGTTTTACGTGTTTTTACGGCTAAATGCGCGATGTTACGCTGTAAAGTATGAAGAACAAATCTGTTGACAGTTATCGATTCGTTCCACATGCCAAATTTCATTGCATTATGACAACGTTGAATAAGCTTTTCAAATTTGAATTTGAAAGGGGAGGGGGAAACTGAAAAAGAGCAAATCTTTCATCTGCTAGTACAATCAGTTGGTCTTCATAAACTTCACCAATTCATTTTCGTCGTTCGGAGCTTTTTGTTTCGTAAAATGAAATTTAACTCCTCCTCCATTTGAATTTAGCATCTTTTTCATGGCGCAAAGATGGGAGTATCGGGAACGTAAAAGTTGAGAGCCTAAACTTTTGTGCATTTTTTTCAGGATGCTCTTCATTTCTTGTTGAGGAGTTTGAGTGTTTTTACCGTATAACGTTCACATTTGAAATTCAAAACTACGGCTAAGGATAAACTGAGGACCACCAATTTTGTGCATTTTGGTACCAATCATGGTGGTCCATGATAGTGCGGTGTAGTTCTTCCCGGTTGGGCTGGCGGTGATTGGACCTACCCCGGTGGGCCTTGCTGACCTGGTATAAGTTTTGATCTGTCGGGTTGGTATATGTACTTATATTACCAGCTCGATGCATGGGAGCAAATGCTTCCAATATGGCAACAGTAGTTATCAAACGAGTATTTATTGTCTGCCAACGTTACTCGCTACATTTCCCAGTGCTTGAAAACGTAAGAGCGGAACTTTTAAAGCACGTAAAGACAGGCTTTGGGGGTCCCCCAAATTTCATGGGTTGTGCTTGCCGTTGGCGTTGAAAGCCGCTGGACTTACGTATTGATCAGTTTTCTCACAGTTTTTCGGTTGGCGACTTCTGTTATCCGCAGAGTACCTGTGTGTGTATGGCCGATTGGACTTGTGTTCTACTGATGAATACTTCAAAGCAGGCTATTTGTGGAAAAATTGCGACTCGAAAAATTGCGAATGGAAAAAGTTAGCTAGGCGAATTGCTTCCCTTCAAGAAACGTGATTCGTAGTAATGGCACAATAATTGAATTTCAAAAAGTGTTTTACCTCGTAAGCTGAAGTTGTTAGCACTATTAACGCGCCATCTAATGAAAAAAAAAGTGTGGGTTTTTTTTGAAGGGGTTCGCCTATGTAAAAGAGCCAGTTCTAGTTTTTCTATTCAAAATGTTCTACTTTTCAACTAGCAAGTTTTGAATTGCTTTTCTGTCAGAAAGAACTGATGCAGTCGACTCAAACTGTAAAAATATTTTTTTTTGGTATTTTTTATTTAAATCAAAAATGTGTAAAGGTTGCAATTTGTTAATTTGGGATAATTATATTTTGTTAAGTTTCCAGTTTTAGGTTTCCAATCCGCCTGAGACATCTCCACAATTGAAGTGAGATAGGTTAAGAGATACTTGTAGGATAGTAGTATATGTTGGTTGAATTCAGCCCGGGGGGGGGGGGGGTGAAGACCCCCATGTATTAACATAGGCTAGAGACTATCCGTTCTTCACCCTATGTATTAACATAGGTAATAGATTTCCCAATATAATAAGATAGGGAATATGTTTCCATATGTATTAAGATAGCAGGTTTCAGATGGTAAGTTTCAGATGGAAAGTTTTTTGGGCGCCCGAATATCCCATTTATAGCGTATAGACTTCCTTATGTATTAGAAATTCAATGTAGGGAATTAAAAACTCATTAAGATAGGAAAAAGGTTTCTTAATAATTTTAGATAGAGAATGGTAAGGTTTCAGATGGTAAGATGATAAGTTTCAGAAAAAAATTTTGGCGCCCGATCTTACAATGTTTTAAGATAGTGTTTAGATTTCCCATGTATTAGGATAGTGTATAGATATCCCTATGTATAAGGGTTAGAAATTCATTGTAGAAACAGAGGTAATAGGTTTCCCAATGTATTAAGATAGTGAATGCTAAGGTTTTAATGTGATTGTAAGTGAATGATAAGAAAAACGGTATTTTTTTTTTGGATTGTGTGTGGAAATGTCTAGTTTTCTCAAAAAAAAGGCACGCGTTATGTATGTTTCGAGTATTACGTGAGGATTGTGTAATGAAGGTATTATGCTTTTTGGTTTATGTTAAATCAATGATAAGATGTGCAGAAACTTGGAACTTTTATCGAGGAAATTAAAAAAACTTTTCAAAAAACTTCCAAACTCGATAAGATTTGATATAATTTGATATAATTACTTTTTTATTAGATGATCTTACCTTTTCAAACAGTACTTAATTTAGCTCAATCTTTGCTGAAACCTACTGAAACTTGAAAAAAAAGTTTTTGGAAAAAAATTGCAGATATCTCAAGGTTTTGGTTAGTTTTTTGTTGCTTTTGGTCTAATTGAAAAAGTATTAATACTTGTAGAGTTTAAAAATAAGCTCAAGTTGCATTTTATTTGGCATCATGTTGAGACAGTGATACAAAACTTTGAATAAAAATATGGATTTTTCCACAATTTTCTTTCAAAATAAAGAAATACGATAAAGTTTCCCTAATTTTAGCTAAAAAGTGGTTTA
Source organism: Symsagittifera roscoffensis (assembly GCF_963678635.1). NCBI lineage: Eukaryota > Metazoa > Xenacoelomorpha > Acoela > Convolutidae > Symsagittifera > Symsagittifera roscoffensis. The sequence continues at coordinate 34,762,994 of NC_087068.1, forward strand.
TATAATGCTCTGAACATATAAAGCTTATAATAGCTGAATCAATTTTGATACTTCCGATTTCTCGGGAAATTAGAATTCACCTAAGAATCTCAATTCAAATGAACAATAAGAGCAATGTTCATTGAAATTTCTAGATCAAACTCCATGGTCCAAATCCTCCCCAGTTTCTTCTCAAAGATTAACCCAAACTTGTACAAAAATTACAATTTCTGAGACGTTTTTAACATTATTAATAAAAATGTGTTTCAGATCATTGATAAAAAATGAACATTTTACTGCTAAAATTTTTTTAAAATGGGGTAAATTTTTCTTAAAGTATCTTAGATTGTATGATATTCAACAAAACTTTCTTCAAAACTGATGATTATCTCTCTGTTGCTTCTACAAGATTTGTTTCGTGATTTTTCCTTAAAATTTTTCTACATTTCGAGGTTACCCTACTTATTACATGTTTTCGCTATTGAATTCACCTTGCAAGAAACTTTAGTCAGAATTGGGGAATTTAGGAGAAAATAGTATCAATTGATCGAACATTATGCTGGCAGGGATAAAATTAGAACTGTAAACTATTTCAGCAAAAACACAACTTTTGGCACCCTTAACTATCACTTTTCTTGCTACATAATTTCTCTGCTTTTTTTATTCTTCAATTTTCTCAGAAATGTTCTCAAAAATGTCTATGTGAGAAAGAATCGGTGCTATTTAAAGCATTCAAAACACGTGTATAAATTGAGAATTTAATGGTGTATTTTCACATTGATTTCATAGAAAAAAATAAGAGTTGCTCCATTGTTTATAATCTGAAAACCTTCGGAAGTAGAAACACGCAAGGGAACTTATTTCCATATTTCTGCAACATTTAAAAATTTCTAAAAGATCGTTTCTTTAAAAAATCAATTTAGGAAAGGAAATCAAGGTTACAAACTGTAACAATTGAACGTATCAAGCAGTTTTTTGTGATAGTTTCTATGAAGAAACTTTAGATTTCTATCAAATTTTCTAATCGAAACAAAAATTGAAGCTGACAAGAACAAAAATTTTACTGTGTCTAATTGAAGTTTTTCAAGTTAAAATTCATTCAATTAGGAGATTCTCAGCAATCGTCGTTACGATTTTCTCGTACGATTCTCAGCAATCGTCGTTTTGAAAATTGATTCTCAGATTTTCAGCAATCGTCGTACGATTTTCTCTAAAAAAATTTCTGCATCATTTTTTTAAATCCAAAATAATAATATGTAGATCTTGAAAGCAAATTATTTGATTCATGCTTCATGTATCATCTTCCAAATGATACCAGAACTGGGTTTACTTCGCAAAAAAAAATACCTCAAAACATCTGAATTTTTCATTTAAATTTACCTAATATATCAAATGATTACAAAAAAGTTTCTTAAACATTACAATTTTCTGTTGGATTTCTTCTCAACTAATATTTATTAAGCTAAATATCAGAAAAATTATCTCAAAAGTCCTGATGAATTACTTTTGACACTTTTGAAACCTTGCATTAGTGTTGCATTCTAAAGTATTGCATTCTAAAGTATTGCATTCTTTACGTTAGCGTCGCCATACAAATGCAAACTGCATGATTAGAATTGTACCCCAAAATATATGTTTTTTAATGTATTTGTGCCTTAACGCCAATATTAAGGCCGGAACAAAAAATGAGCTAAAATTTAGATTATAATTTTTTACAAAAATATTTGAGTTTTATTTGATAGCATTGTTTATGGAAAGGTATACCAATGAGCGGCGAATCAACCCGGCTGAAATATCATCCTAAATTGATACTAAGTTAATTTATTTACGTTTTTGGGGTTTCAAAAACTCAAAGACAATGTTGCTTTATCTAATTAGTTTTCGTCGAAAAACTGCATGAGATCTGTGATGGTTTTCAACACCCTCGCCAAGATAAAAAAAAAGTCGTCACGAGGCCAAAATGGGCATTATGTGCATTGTAAGCGGAATCCGCAACAGGCTTAAATCAAATTTGTCGCGGAATCCGCAACGTTGCTTCTTTTTTATCTTCTCTGCTCTTTTGGATTTCATAAACAATTACCTAAAACAGTGTACAGGCAATTTTACAGAATCTCTAACTGTTTTTGCGTAACCCTGAAAAGTTTGTGGATTCCACAAACAAAGAATAAGACATTTGTATCGTTATGTTGAGCTGTTGCGGAATCAGCAACTGTAGGCGAAATTGTGAGCGGAACCCGCATATTGTGAGTGGAATCCGCATTTTGTTTGCGGATTTTATTTACATATACGTTTATATGCAGAAACGTTTTAGTTTGTTTCTTTATTTTAGGTGGTCACCAGCAAGTTCAATCTCAATTACTACGTTGATGAGCTACCAGTTGAAATAACTGTCGATATCAATTCCTGTCAAACCAACTTCGATCTCAATTCCGTAACCCAACTCCGATCTCAATACCTGTCTAACATACCAAGATTCAATCTCAATTCCTGTGAAACACACCACTTCGATCTCAATTCCTGTCGAACCAAGTTTGATCTCACTTCCTGCCACCAATCTCATTTCGATCTCGATTCCTGTCAAGCCAAAATCAAAATTGATGTGACAATTCAATCTCAATTCTGGCCAACTCAAATCTGATTTTAATTTCTGCCAACTCAATTTTGAGCTCAATTGCTGCCATCAACCTAAATTTCTTACAAACTGAACAAATAGAACAAACTGAAGCAAATTCATCAGTTCATTTCAATCAATTCAACTGAAATAAACTTGTTTTATTTCAGCCATCAGCTGTTTTCAAATATTTTTAAATTGCAAAGATAGAGATTGATAAAACAACCTCTTCAGGATCGTAATGTTTTGTTTATAGAATTACTATTTATTTCAGCTGTAGTTATTCAAGTTTTATTTTTTTTTATCTCAAACGAATTTATTCAAAATAATTTCTTTTAATAGACAGTTTATTCCATGTGATCAAATTATTTTAAATACATAGTTCACTCCCTATGAGCCATTTTGACGTGCCTGCAATTTTTCAGACCATACCACATACTGCATAGTGTAAAAAGAACACGGCAATTTACGAATAAATTAAAGAGCTCAATTTAAAACAAACAGTAAACAGTTCAAGTTGTTCTTTCCAAGTCATTAAAAAATCCTGGGCAGACTCGGTCCTTTTATGTCTAGATATATCTCGGTGTTTTTCCTCGACGGCATATCAACCACGGTTTGCATTTCTATGGCAGCGGATTGTGCTTATGAGAAAACCTGTTTGTTGGTTGAGTGTCCAGCTTATGTTCGTTTTTTTACTGCAATCATTTTCCAGTTTTCCTCAAGCATTGAATCCCAAGATTGATGGCTTCCGAAAAATTCTGATGTTATACTGCTAAAAAAAACTGCACACTGTGTGGATGATAAACCAATGGCCTTTCTGGTTACTGGTGAAGCTGGAACCAAAATGAAAATTCGTCCTGTTTTTTTCCCTCATCAAGCCAAAGCATCTTTTCGCTGCCAAAAACGTCGCAAACAATTGGCTATCCAGACGAATGTTATAGTTCAGATTGCAGCAAATTTTGTTCTAGAACGAAGCACAAAGGAATAAGTCACTTTTAATATTGGACAAAAATTGAAACTGAAACAAACAGCTTAATACCAATAAGTCTTCTTCAGCAAGCGCCGCCATAACAGAAGGCATTCTCAGGGAGACAACCGCAATTTTTTTGAACCCATACCAGCAAATTCGGGTTTCTTTGTGCAATAGAAATTCAAAATATCGACAGGGAATTTTTCTCCGGCAGGCGCGCAAGATATTCGATTCTAGCTATAATCGCAAACTAGAAGACGGTGTATAATTAGAATACGGTAAATTAAAACACCGATACTAAAAGGATTCGATTTCATTCGGACATGCAGCGTTTAATTTTAGGATATCAGAAGAACTCGATGATTATATTTACAGATTATCAGGATATTGGATGTGAGTATTTAGTGGATTGGTTACAGAGGTGATTAGCTACATAATAATTTCACCCATATTACACCGTTGATGCAGGGAGCAAAGTTAAACTTGATATCCTTTTTGGGCGACTCAAAATAATCAAGGCGACTCAAAATATCTTCACGCGGTTTTTTACTACTTGTAAAATTTTTTCGACTTTTTGGGCTCTGATGGCTTTTGTTCGGGTCTATGTTACTTATTTTATCCTTTTTAATGAACTTTAGGAAATAGTCTGGCAGTGATTCTCCGACTCGTTTCCTTGATCGACTTGAGGCTCTCTTCTCAAATCGGAGTACTTAGAGCATAAACTGTCACTGCCTGAAGGTTCATGTCCCTAGTATGCTAAGGTTTTTTGACCAAACAAACTGTGATTTGGGACAAAGGGGTATTGAAATGAAGTGAGTATTGGTTCAAGAATTGACTATTGGCCATTTCCCTTATGCATTACTAATGCGATACTGTCAACACCGGCTTCTCAGATAAGAACTGCACTGTAGTTCTTAACAGTGAAATCGTCACTATCAAATACCGTCTTATCTTCAAGCCGTCAGAGTGGCATAGATGCTACAGTCACCTGGTGCGCTAAAAAGAGTGGAACGTGTGGAAGCCATTTGTGGACTCTTATCTTGATCCAACACTTATCTTGCTCCTTCGAATAAATCGGTGCAGATAAATTGAGTGCACTCTAATTTTGATGGTAGCTTGGCCGCCAAATTGAAGATAGTTCATCCTCACGTTGTGCACAATTGCAGTTGCAACTCTCATTTTTCATCTGAATCTACTAAGAACATAGGGTTTCAATTAAATTTTCGAACGCTGAACACTTATTTGCATTGCCTTCCAACTTTCCATCACTATTTACAGTGTCTTCTGATATTCCTGTGTTTCAGTCACCAATCGCAGCACCAGAGACAACATCAATTGCTCCGACACCGGTAACCCCTTTGCGAGCACCCCCTCTATCTTTCGCTTGCCAATTCCACCGACATATGGGGAACCACATACCCCTTTGCGAATTGTCCACTCAAACCCCTAGATGCTACATAAGTGTATCCGATTTCTCCACAGGTGTCCAAATTCTCCATGGCCATCGGCGTTTCTTCATTATCGGGAAATAGAAAGAAAACCGCATGATCATGAGAGGCGAACCCACAATCCAATGGAACCACGAGGCGATGAGTCCAAGGAAACATGAGATCACAGAAAGCCGCAAAAAGGATCATGCAGAGCCAGAGAAGGTAGTCAAAACAATAAGTTGAAGAAATTTTTTTGAAAGCAAACACGATTTACAAGCATGAAACGTTTTGGTGAACTAAAAGTCGAAAAGAAATCAATTTACTTTTAGCAAACTGAAAAAATCTCCCGAGGCGAAAATCCGACAAAAACGAGTCTCCCAAAAAAAAACATTCATAGGTTGCGCTTGCCGTTGGCGTTGAAAGCCCCTGGACTTACGTGTTGATCAGTTTTCTCACAGTTTTTCGGTTGGCGACTTCTGTTATCCGCAGAGTACCAGTGTGTATGGCCGATTGGACTTGTGTTCTACTGATGATTACTTAAAAGCAGGCGGCTATTTATGGAATTAGGCTTTCACGAAGGTGCCTTGATTGGTAACCGCCGCACTGATTTTCATAGGAAAAATTGCGAATTTAGGATATTATAGAAAAAGTTAAGCCCGTTGATTTTGAAAATGCCATGGATTCGTTAGGTGGTTAGCTAGGCGAATTCCTTTCCTTCAAGAATCGTTAATGGCCATGTACATCTATGGATAAAAAGAGAACCACTTATACACAGCAATTGAATTTCAAAAACTGAAGTAGTTAGCCCCTTTAACGCGCCATCTGATGGAAAGAAAGTTGCTGGGTCTGGTTTTTCTGGAAGGGTTGCGCTATGAAAAGAGCCAGGTGTAGTTTTTCTATTCAAAATGTTCGTTTTTTCAACTAGAATGCTTTGAATTGTTTTTCTGTCAGAAAGAACTGATGCAGTCAATTCAAACTGTAGAAAGATATTTCATTATAGGTCATTTTTGTTCAAATCAGAAATGTTTAAATGTTGCCAATTTGGTTAACTTGGGATAATTGTTTTTTTTTTCGTTTTCCAGTTTTAGGTTTACGCATACCATAGGCGGCAAACGAATCCGCCTGAGAAATCTCCACAATTGAAATGAGATACGCTAATAGATACTTGTAGAATACAACTCGTCTTGAATGACATGAAGATATTTAAAACTTGTAAGACACAATTTTAAATAAATGGACACAAAAGTGTTTCTTTTTTACATACAGTTTTAGGTACCTTTTCAGGAACCCCTGGTCTGATCAAAAATCACTCAAAGTGTATGCATAAAAAAAACTATTCTTTAAGTTCACGTACAATTCAGTAAGTACATACATTGAAGTAAACCCACCCTGAGCACAAATATTACGTTATTTTCGTTACGAAAGTCAGAAAAAAGACAGCTATGCTAAGTATTTTGTCAAATATGAAACGTGTTTGACTAAATTTTTCCATAAACAAATTTTTTTTTCACACTGCTTAAAGTTCGAAATGTTTTGAAGTAAGCAAACCCACAAAAAGCACGAGTCAACGGGTTTTAGCAGCGTTGAAAAAAATATAAAATGTGACCGGCTCGTAACTTTCAACGATCTTAAGCTTTTGATTCAGTTTTTGAATTATCTTTTAAATGCCTAAGGCATATGAGCAAAATTAGAAACAGATAGAAGCAACCCATGTGAATTCGGAACTAATCAATGCAGGCAAAAAATTAATGTTGCATACATAAAAAAAGTTTACGGAAAAAGTTTGCTTGAATACAAATTTAATTTGCTCTGAATTTTTTAAACACTTTTGAAACCTTGCATTAGTGTTGCATTCCAAAGTATTAAATTCCTTACTTTAGCGTCGCCATCCAAATGCAAACTGTATGATTGGAATTGTATCCCAAAATACTCCTTTTATGTATTTGAGCCTATACGCCAATATTAAGGCCGGAACAAAAAATGAGCTAAAATTTAGATTATAAATTCTCACAAAAAAATTTGAGTTTTATTTGATAGCATAGTTTATGGAAAGGTATACTAATGTGCGGCTAATCAACCTGGCTGAAATACCATCCTAAATTGATACTTAATTTATTTCTTTTTGTTTTTGGGTTCAAAAACTCAAAGACCATGTTGCTTTTTCTAATTAGTTTTCATCGAATATTCTGTATGAGATGTGTGATGGTTTTCAACAACCTCGCCGTGATAAAAAGTTTTTTCGCTGCCAAACTGTGCATCATTCTCTGCATTGTAAGCGGAATCCGAAACAGGCCAAAATCAAATTTGTCGCGGAATCCGCAATGTTGCTTCTTTTTAAAATCTTCTCTGATATTTTGGATTCCACAAACAATTACATAAAACAGTGTACCGCTCAAAATTGCTCCAAAAACAGGTAAATTTACGGAATCCCTGACTGTTTTTGCGTAATCCTAAAATATTTGTGGATTCCACAAACAATTATTAAGAAAACTGTATCGTTATGTTGAGCTGTTGCGGAATCAGCAACTGTAGGCGGAATTCGCAAATTGGGATCGGAACCCGCAAATTGTGAGTGGAATTCGCATTTGGTTTGCGGATTTCATTTACATATAAGTTTATATAGAGTAGTGTTTTTTTTTGTATTCTTTATTCACCAGGTGGACACCAGCAAGTTCAACCTCAATTACTTTGTAGATCAGCTACCAGTTGAAATACCTGACAATCTCAATTCCTCTCAAATATACCAAACTTCGAACTCAATTCCTGTCAATCATACCACTTCTATATCAATTCATGCCAATCCATGTTGTTTCATCTCAATTCCTGCCATCAATCTCAGTTCGAGCTCAATTCCGGCCAACTCAAATTTGATCTCAACTTCTGCCAACTCAAATTTGATCTCAATTCCAGCCATCAATATAACTTCTTACAAATTGAACGAAATGATCAATTTGAAGTAATCTCATTTAAATTAATCAGTTCATTTCAATCAATTCAACTGAAATAAACATTTTTATTTTAGTCTTTTCCGAGAACTTCAAAATTGCGAACATATAGCTTGATAGAACAACTTTTTCAGGAAATAATTTTGTGTTTTTCAAACGAATATTTGTTTTCAGCTGTAGTTTTTTAGGTTTTATTAAAATGTATGTCAAACGGAATTACTCAAATTATTTTTTTAAATAGATAGTTTACTCCATATGAACAAATTAATTTAAATAGATAGTTCACTCCCTACGAGCAACTTTGCCGGTCCTGCATCATTTTCAGACCATACCACATACTGCATAGAGTAAAAAGAACACGGCAAAAACGAATAAATTAATGAGCTCTATTAATAACAAACAGTCATAACAACAATCAATAAACATTTTAAAATGTTCATTTCTGGTCATTAAAAAATCCTGGGCAGACTCGGCCCTATTATGTCCAACTACTTCTTGGTATTTGTCCTCGACAGCTTATTCACCACGATTTGCATTTAAATGGCATCGGATTGTGCTCATGAGGAAACCTCCGTGTTCGTTCAGTTTGAGAGATTTGATCAGAGTGTCAAACTCATGTTCGTATTGACTGCCATCAAATACCAGTTTCCCCAAAGCAGAGAATCCCAAGACTGATGGCTTCCAAAAAGTTCAGAGGTTATACTGCTCAAAACAGGTGGTGAGTGGATGATGAACGAATGGCCTTTATGGTTACTGGTGAAGCTGGAACCAAGGCGAAAGTTTGCCCTGTTTATTTCCTCATCAAGCCAACGCATCTTTTTGCTGCCAAAAACTTTGCAAAATATTGGTTATTTGGACGATTGTTTTAGTTCAGATTGCAGCCATTTTTGTTCTAGAAACAAGCACAAGAAAATCAGTCGCTTTTAATATTGGAAAAAAATTTGAAATTGAAACAAACAGCTTGATACCAACAAATCTTCATCAGCAAGATCCGCCATAACAGAGGGCATTCTCAGGCTGACATGAAAAATTAAGGCGACTCAAAATATCTTCTCGTAGTTTTTCCTCCTTGTATGTTTTTTTGCCTTGGGCTCTGATGGTTTTTGTTCGGGTCTAGGTTTCTCCTTAATCATGAACTTTAACGTTAATAATAAACTTTAGGAAATTGTTTGACAGTAGCTCTCCGAATCGTTTCCTTGATTCGGCTGGTGGCTCGTTTCTCAAATCGGAATACTTAAACCATAAACTGTCACTGCCTGAGGGTTCATGTCCCGCAGTATCCTAAGATTTTTCGACCAAACGAACCGTGCATTGGGACAAAAGGGTGTTGAAACGAAATAAGTATTGGTTCAAGAATTGACTAATGGTAATTTCCATGATGCAGGACTAATGAGTCACTGTCAATGACGGCTTCAGGGATAAGAACTGCGCTGTAAATCCCAACAGTGAAGCCGTCATAATCAAATTGCCGTCTTATCTTTCAGCAGTCATAGTGGTATAGATGCTATTTTCACCTGGTGTGTTGTAAAGAGTGGGAAGTGTCGAAGCCATTAGTGGATTCTAATCTTCATACAAATCTTATCTTGATCCTGTTTTCTCGGTTTAATTGCAGTAGATAAACCGAGTGCACTCTAATTTTGATGCTGGTTTGGCTACCAAACTAAAATTAGTTCATCCTCATTTTGTGCACAATATTAATTGCATCTCTCATTTTCCATACCAAACTAGTAACAACTTACGGACTCAAGTGAAATGTCGAATGCTGAAAGCTCATGTGCAGTGCCTTCCAGTTCTCCATCACCCTTTGCAGTGCTCTCTAACATCCCTGTAACTCCGTCACCACTCGCAGCATTAGCGACAACAATATTTGCTCTTCCGGCACCGGTAACCCCTTTGCGAGCACCTTCGCTACCTTTCCCCTCGCCAATTCTGTCGTTATTTAGGCAACCACATACTCCTTTGCGAAACATCCATTATGCGCTTCTTCATTATCGAGAAATTGAAAGAAAACCGCGTGACCAGGAGAGGCGAACCCACAATCGCCTGGAACCACGAGCCGATGAGCTCACGGAACCATGAGACCACCGACATGACGAGCCCACAGGAAGCCGCAAAAGGGAGCATGCAGAGCCAGATAATGTATTCAAAACAGAAAGTAGTTGAAGAAATATTTTTAATTGCAAACACGTTTATTAAGCACAAAAGGTTTTGGTATACTGAATCTTGAAAATAAATCATAATAATTTTAGCAAACTGAAAAAGTCTCCCGAGACGAAAACCCGACAAAAAACGAGACTCTAAAAGAAAACATTTTATAGACTCTCGAGAAGTCGATTGACACTGCCGATAAAAGAAACGAGATCTTTACCCACAAGGAACAATTGACATTATTCGGGGCCATCGTCAGGTTTCTGTTTACATGCACAGGAGGCTCGAAAAAATGATAGTCAACACCACGGTACTTGCTGCCTTCCAGGCGTTTATCAAGATAAAAGAAAAACGCAATGGAGGCGATACCGTGGAGCTGAGCATAGAACCAGCAGCTTGTAACTATCCATTTAAGTCCTAAATAATAATATGATGAAAAAATGCTGATTACTCGATTTGATGACTCGATTTGATAGCATTAACTTCTTACATCTCCCACCTTTTTCAAGTCTGGCTAGTAAAGGGTATAAAAATGTTCGACACGGAGGCCAGACCCTATTTGAATAGTTCATTTGATCGCATTGCACCTAGCCGAACTTTGTTTCAATTCTAATGTTCTGTAAAAATGAATCGAAAGAAAGAGGTCCTCTTAAAAGAAAACTGCGTTCTAACGTGATTTTTCACGTCTAAGTTGTTTTTAGATTGATCCCATCAACTACACTACCACCTTTGTTGTATTGTAAACCCTTTCTTTCGGCTGTCATCGTTTTAAAGCTCATCCATTTTTCTTTTCTTGGTTCCTCGTTTGATATCCATAACCGTTAGGCTTTGTCTGTCTTCTCGACAAGGGCAAATATGAAAACAATAATCCATTGATTCAAAAACAGTCTTACAGTCTTACAAACAGTCAACACTGAAGCAATCACTTTCGTTCTGATTTACTGTAGTGTAGTAACTCTCAGTTTTACTTTCAGGTCTGGTTGCTTGAAAATATGACATGACCTTTTTATCAAACATCCGAGCTCGATTTTGCCTTGCATTGACTTTTTTAGTATTTCATTGTAGCCTCTTCTTGTATAAAAGCCCGTGCGCATATCCTGACACATGTAAGGAGGATAGAGTTGACTGGCATCAATCCCAACTATTGATTTACACAAGTTGTTTGATTTTCAAAAAAAATGTTCGTTTGCTACTGCTTTCCTTGAGAAAAACAAATTTCCTTTTTTCCAAGCAAGACACTATCGCTCAAAAAAACGGGTAAAAGTTATAGTCGGTTGACATGTGTAGACAGATTTTCGCTAGATTTGGTAGTGTGCAGCTGAGCTGTAACATGTATATCCCTTTGTTATGATAAGGTTGAACCATTTTATGGATAGCTTCAAGGGTAGGAAAAACTTCTTTGTTGTTGTACTTTTGTGGAAATTTGCGAATTTTTGACATCAGCTCCTGTTCCCAGATTGATTTCAAGTATTTGTAGTTTACCAGTCCCCTAGGTGGTGTGATTTTCACCCAATGTTTTTTTCATTGCTTGCTCTTTTGTTAACCCAGTATTAAGAACCTTCATAATGTCCAGAAGCTGAACGTCTCCAAGTCTTGCTTATTGAGCTTGTTCTGTGTAGTCTTCAAGTCTGCTTTAGTACCAAAGAGCACAAACTTTTCAAAAAATTTGTTATTTTCATGAGCTTAGAATTAACGATATTCTCCGGTTTCGATTTTACGCAACACAAATCCAAAGAAATGTTGATTTTTGCTGCACACATTTTTTCAAAGACTTGATCCAGTTTTTCATTAACGATAAAAAATCTAGTTACAAAAGTTTAAAATTGAATACCTTGTGGCGTCCATTTTCCACAGCGGTATCCATCAAAGAGTGTTGACAGGCTTCCAGCTCATCTCGTATCTGATCAATATTTTCCTTGTTTCCTATTTTTTATTCAACAGCAACAGAATCACTCGTTTTTCTCGCTTTCAACCCGTGATATTTTCTATGATATTGATGAAGTCAATAAAAGCTTGGAAATCATTTCTCACTCGATACACTTTTTTGACTTTGGGGTTGACTTTATGTGCTTTTTGCCCGTTTTGAAAATGGTTTCTTGCTGGTTGTAAGTACAATAATAACATTCCAGACATAGAAAAAAATTGTAGCGCACAACTTTTGCTGTTTAGGGCCGCATAGGACCTACTGTTTTCTTTGTCACAGTCCTCGCATTTCACTTTCTTACTCCTTTCGAGTGAAGGCATCTGAAAAAAGCGAGAGATTAAGCATAAAACATATTTAAAAAAAAGTACATGGTACAAACAAAAATTGAGAGATTTAAAATGTCCCAAAAAATTAATAGATTAATTATAGTTTCTTTGAATTCTTGAAAAAAGTTGGAAACAATTTCAAGTAGTTTTACAAAATATAGACCAATTGCTTTTATAGAAAAACAATCAGAATTAAATGAGGTTTAATTACTGTTGTGTAAAGAAAACCAACCAATCAGAATCGAGTATTCTTTCAGTATCACTGGTTGTTCGAGATCAATCGATCACATTCTGGCTTTTTCTAAAAGAGAATTGTCGATTAATTTTCTAAAAATTTTAATCATTATTTGAAAAATGTCTATCAAAAACTATTCGAATTTCCCCGTGTTACTTTACAAGAAAAAAGTAAAAACTGAAGGTTTTCCTTATTGATGAAATAGATGTTTGCTCTTACCTTTTTCTTAATTGGATCTTCTTGGAAATCCGTTCTCACACGATGAACACTTTTTTGACTTTGGGGTTGACTTTATGTGCTTTTTGCCCGTATTGAAATTGGTTTCTTGCTGGTTGTAAGTACAATAATAACATTCCAGACATAGAAAAAAATTGTAGCGCACAACTTTTGCTGTTTAGGGCCGCATAGGACCTACTGTTTTCTTTGTCACAGTCCTCGCATTTCACTTTCTTACTCCTTTTGAGTGAAGGCATCTGAAAAAATTGCGAAATTTAGCCTAAACTATTTTTAAATAAAAGTACATGGTACAAACAAAAATTGAGAGAATTAAAATGTCCAAAAAACTAGTAGATTAATTATAGTTTCTTTGAATTGTTGAAAAAATTTGGAAACAATTTCAAGTAGTTATACAAAATATAAACCAATTGCTTTTATTGAAAAAAAATCAGAATGAAATGAGGTTTAATTACTGTTGTGTAATGAAAACCAACCAATCAGAATCGAGTATTCTTTCAGTATCACTGGTTGTTCGAGATCAATCGATCACATTCTTGCATTTTCTAAAAGTGAATTGTTGATTATTTTTCTAAAAATTTTAATCATTATTTGAAAAATGTCTATCAAAAACTATTCGAATTTCCCCGTGTTGCTTTACAAGAAAAAAGTAAAAACTGAAGGTTTTCCTTATTGATGAAATAGATGTTTGCTCTTACCTTTTTCTTAATTGGATCTTCTTGGAAATCCGTTCTCACACGATGAACACTTTTTTGACTTTGGGGTTGACTTTATGTGCTTTTTGCCCGTATTGAAATTGGTTTCTTGCTGGTTGTAAGTACAATAATAACATTCCGGACATAAAAAAAAATTGTAGCGCACAATTTTTGCTGTTTATGGCCGCATAGGACCTTCTATTTTCTTTGTCACAGTCCTCGCATTTCACTTTTTTACTCCTGTTGAGTGAAGGCATCTGAAAAAATTGCGAGATTTAGCCTAAACTATTTTTAAATAAAAGTACATGGTACAAACAAAAATTGAGAGATTTAAAATGTCCCAAAAAATTAATAGATTAATTATAGTTTCTTTGAATTGTTGAAACAATTTGGAAATAATTTCAAGTAGTTATACAAAATATAGACCAATTGCTTTTATAGAAAAACAATCAGAATGAAATGAGGTTTAATTACTGTTGTGTAAAGAAAACCAACCAATCAGAATCGAGTATTATTTCAGTATCACTGGTTGTTCGAGATCAATCGATCACATTCTGGCTTTTTCTAAAAGTGAATTGTCGATTATTTTTCTAAAAATTTTAATCATTATTTGAAAAATGTCTATCGAAAACTATTCGAATTTCCCCGTGTTACTTTACAAGAAAAAAGTATAAAAACTGAAGGTTTTCCTTATTGATGAAATAGATGTTTGCTCTTACCTTTTTCTTAATTGGATCTTCTTGGAAATTTGTTCTCACACGATGAACACTTTTTGACTTTGGGGTTGACTTTATGTGCTTTTTGCCCGTATTGAAATTGGTTTCTTGCTGGTTGTAAGTACAATAAAAACATTCCGGACATAGAAAAAAATTGTAGCGCACAATTTTTGCTGTTTATGGCCGCATAGGACTTTCTGTTTTCTTTGTCACAGTCCTCGCATTTCACTTTTTTACTCCTGTTGAGTGAAGGCATCTGAAAAAATTGCGAGATTTAGCCTAAACTATTTTTAAATAAAAGTACATGGTACAAACAAAAATTGAGAGATTTAAAATGTCCCAAAAAATTAATAGATTAATTATAGTTTCTTTGAATTGTTGAAACAATTTGGAAATAATTTCAAGTAGTTATACAAAATATAGACCAATTGCTTTTATTGAAAAAAAATCAGAATGAAATGAGGTTTAATTACTGTTGTGTAAAGAAAACCAACCAATCAGAATCGAGTATTCTTTCAGTATCACTGGTTGTTCGAGATCAATCGATCACATTCTGGCTTTTTCTAAAAGTGAATTGTCGATTATTTTTCTAAAAATTTTAATCATTATTTGAAAAATGTCTATCGAAAACTATTCGAATTTCCCCGTGTTACTTTACAAGAAAAAAGTAAAAACTGAAGGTTTTTCTTATTGATGAAATAGATGTTTGCTCTTACCTTTTTCTTAATTGGATCTTCTTGGAAATCCGTTCTCACACAATGAACACTTTTTTTGACTTTGGGGTTGACTTTATGTGCTTTTTGCCCGTATTGAAATTGGCTTCTTGCTGGTTGTAAGTACAATATTAACATGGCGTTTATAGAAAAAAATTGTAGCGCACAACTTTTGCTGTTTAGGGCCGCATAGGACCTACTGTTTTCTTTGTCACAGTCCTCGCATTTCACTTTCTTACTCCTTTCGAGTGAAGGCATCTGAAAAAAGCGAGAGATTAAGCATAAAACATATTTAAAAAAAAGTACATGGTACAAACAAAAATTGAGAGATTTAAAATGTCCCAAAAAATTAATAGATTAATTATAGTTTCTTTGAAATGTTGAAAAAAGTTGGAAACAATTTCAAGTAGTTATACAAAATATAGACCAGTTGCATTTATTGAAAACAAAATCAGAATGAGATGAGGTTTAGTTACTGTTGCGTAATGGAAACCAACCAATCAGAATCGAGTATTCTTTTAGTATCACTGTTTGTTCGAGATCAATCGATCACATTCTGGCGTTTTCTAATAGTGAATTGTTGATTATTTTTCTAAAAGTTTTAATCATTAGTTGAAAAATGTCTATCGAAAACTATTCGAACTTCCTCGTGTTATTTTACAAGAAAAAATTAAAAACTGAAGGTTTTTCTTATTGATGAAATAGATGTTGACTCTTACCTTTTTCTTAACTTGTTGTACTTTTTAATTGTATAAAATAGTGTTATCCGGCTGAGTAAAGGTCTCTTTAGAGAAACTGACTCAATCAAAGAGTTTTATTTTTGAACCGAGTATTGAATATCAAAGCCTTAAACTTACGGCTGAATTACTCCTGACAAGGAAAGAAATTTTGTTTATTCTCGAAATTTTGAAATTGATCAAAAAATCGTATGATAAAATTGGAACCTGATCCAAACTATGCATTATTATTGGTTTTAAATTAGATATTTTATCCCTATAAAATATTAAAGACTAACCAATCACACTCGATCAAACTAACAACCGACTTATTTGCAAGTGCTGAAATTACTTGTAATTTCAGCACCAGAGCAATTTGAATTTAAATACAATTTAGTTGCTTTCTCCAAAAAACCGACTTGTTAGCAAACCAGTATACTTTAGATCTATTGAGACTAAGAGATATAAGAGTACGATTAAGATCGGTATTAGACTAAGAAGTTGCACGAATCTATCCGGCCGAAAATAGGATAGCGTGACGAGCAGACGGTGTACTCTATCTGAATTTACTCTATGAGCTAGACCATCATCCCAACTCATCTGGTGCGACCAAAAATCTCGAATAAAACGTTACGGAACAAAATAGCTTAGAACTAACCAAAAATAGATTAGACTTAGACAAAAAACATTCTCAAAAATGTTACACGACAATATTTTAATTGAAATGTCTCTACGACTTAATAGATCAGAGCCATTATTCCGAACAATACGAGAACTACCCAGTATTGTTGGAAAAAAAACCTCGGACAAGAGACGATACACGACTACAAAGGAATTAACCCATAAGTTTCATGGTCGTACGGTAAAAGCCAACACAAACTTTTATATTTAGAGTTTTATTAGCAATGAACTTAGATTTTTATTTGCAAACATAGTATCTTTGAAGAAAAACCTTCACCGATAATTACAGGCGCCAAACTTAATATAGTACAATATTGACAGATAAAAACATCCCTAGTCGTTCCCTTTAATCTGCAGTAATTTTAAAAAGATATCTAGAAAAAATCTGTATTGAAAATAAAATTACAAAAATCAGTTAGTAAACACACAAAATGTTAGTAATATATAAATCATCTCTTCATCTCAGCTTCATCATTTAAAACATAACAGCAAATCATATACCCACTAACAACATCAAAAACTAATTAAATAAAGTTTTTTTATCAATCAAAGTTTATCTTAAAACATAAAGGCCTATCCTTTCCTATCCTATCCTATTACTTATTTTTACTTAACTTAAGCTTTTTAAACTGAAAAGATCATCAAGGCTTTCCTTGCATCTTTATTTCACTTTTAACTAAATTAAATTCAGTTTCATTAATTTTATATCCTGATCATCAAGGCTTATCCTTGGATCAAATAGAACAATTTTGTTCTCCTCCACACATTTAGAAAAGTGTCTAACGAACTCAAACGTCGATTCACTATCCAATACTTTCTCAAGACCCAAGACTCATAGAAATTTTTCAATCACACTAACCATTCCAATTGGGACAAACAGTGACGAACTTCGGTTCTTCATCCTTCACTTAACCCCCCTCTTACCTGACCCAGGATAATCATTCTCAGGAATCGATATATAAATTTCTCTCCAACTCTGAAATACACAAAAATAAGTTAGGCTAACCCAAAAAAATTTTAAGAACTAACAGTTTAGGTCAATAAAAATCACTTAACCAAATATTGCATCCGTCATCCTAAACCTTATGTCACTAGACAACTTAGGAAATAAACAAACATCATACTACACAATTTTGAAATAAACAACAAAAAATATGACCTCGTAATCACTCCACACACACAGTCAATAGGATATATTAGAACAAAATGACAAACAACCACTAGAAAAATTTTTAGCAAACAAAGACAGATTACACGAAGAAGATTTTCAAAACGAAGAAACGCAGTCTCCGAATCAGAAACAAGTAATTTGGAAGAACTTTACAGTTTAAAAAACTCCGTAAATTGTGCTATCCGGCTGAGGATAAGAACAATAAGAAGATCCGGGTGTGGAGGAGAACAAATTTTAAAAAGATATCTAGAAAAAATCTGTATTGAAAATAAAATTACAAAAATCAGTTAGTAAACACACAAATTGTTAGTAACATATAAATCATCTCTTCATCTCAGCTTCATCATTTAAAACATAACAGCAAATCATATACCCACTAACATCATCAAAAACTAATTAAATAAAGTTTTTTTATCAATCAAAGTTTATCTTAAAACATAAAGGCCTATCCTTTCCTATCCTATCCTATTACTTATTTTTACTTAACTTAAGCTTTTTAAACTGAAAAGATCATCAAGGCTTTCCTTGGATCTTTATTTCACTTTTACCTAAATTAAATTCAGTTTCATTAATTTTATATCCTGATCATCAAGGCTTATCCTTGGATCAAATAGAACAATTTTGTTCTCCTCCACACATTTAGAAAAGTGTCTAACGACCTCAAACATCGATTCACTATCCAACCATTTCTCAAGACCCAAGATTAATAGAAATTTTTCAATCACACTAACCATTCCAATTGGGACAAACAGTGACGAACTTCGGTTATCATCCTTCACTTAACCCCCCTCTTACCTGACCCAGGACAATACTTAAACTTAGTAAGTTTAAAAAAGTACCTAACGAATTACTTGTGTACTAATTATACCTGAACCTTGTGCATCAATTTACTATTCTCCAACACTTGAACACAATCAATACCCCTAAGTAAGATTAAACAAGTTAACACCTTAACTTAGACTAGTCACAAGAAAGTAACAATCATTCTCAGGAACCGATATATAAAGTTCTCTCCAACTCTGAAATACACCAACCAAGTTAGGCTAACCCAAAAAAAATGGTAAGAACTAACAGTTTAGGTTAATAAAAATCACTTATCCAAATATTGCATCCGTCATCCTAAACCTTATGTCACTAGACAACTTAGGAAATAAACAAACATCATACTACACAATTTTGAAATAAACAACAAAAAATATGACCTCGTAATCACTCCACACACAGTCAATAGGATATATTAGAACAAAATGACAAACAACCACTAGAAAAATTTTTAGCAAACAAAGACAGATTACACGAAGAAGATTTTCAAAACGAAGAAACGCAGTCTCCGAATCAGAAACAAGTAATTTGGAAGAACTTTACAGTTTAAAAGACTCCGTAAATAAAAATTACCAAGTTAATGATACACTATATTTTTCTGACTCAGAAACCACGTCACAATCATCAATACAAAGAAAACGAAGAAAAAAAACGACATACAAAAACAAACCAGTACGTCTACACAGTTGGAATCAACCAATAAAACACATTGAAAACTACAAATTGACAATTATTAAAACACAAAAATGAGTCAAAATGAAGAAAGCGAAGATGAAAAATCCATCCTCCCATTTTTAATCAGTTCACTCACTGATGATAGAGGACAAAAACACTTTTTTCAAAATTTAATCGCAAATTTATTTGAAAAAGGAACTAGTCCATGTACGGCAGAATTTCCAGAAGTAAAAATCAAAAGACAAATTATCGATCACCATCTAAAAGGAATATGTAAGCTAACACAACAAAAAGGAATCTATACCATAGAAACCCATTCACCAAGTAAATTTCATGGTAGATATCTACTTCAAACAGACGACGTAGATAAAGAGTTTTCAAAAGTTCTCACCGAATACATAAAAAAAATACAACACCAAAACTCACAAAGAGCAAATTTAATATTCACTAGCGATGTATTTCAAATAATTCATAGCTATCTATCTTTACTAAAAAAACCAGAATCCCAAGGAACTTCACCAGGTCAAACATCAAAACACACAACTGTAAGACATGAAATTGAAATATTCTCCGAATATTTAAACACAATCTGTGAAAATTTAACCAGTAACGAAGTTTCACAAAAAATCGTAGCGTGGTTTATCATTGATTATGTCACACATAATATTGATTGAATCTCACAAGCAAGAAAAAATTTTAGACTCCAAAATTCAACTGATGACACTGTGTTAGCTGAACAATCAGATTATTTTTGGGACCCTGAATGGTCTCATCCACTATTCTTGAATATACCAACAGATATTTCAAGTCAAGCAATCAGCACAATCTCAATTAACAAAGACTATGTTAAAGTATACCCACTCACAACTGACGCAAACACCTCTAAATTGTTATTCATATCTACCCCATAGAATAGGAAATAATAGTTTAAACGCAACCCTGATACAACAAGAAAACCTAAATCGAACTAAAAATCTTTTACAACAAGATATTCAAACACCATCACATTTCAAAAATGAAGAGGCAGTTATAACAATAACAACAACACAACAAAGTATCTCACCAATATATCCAAATCTTACAACTCCAGGACCTAAAAATCCAACTTTACCACAGGTAACATTACAATCTACGGTTAAACCTCCGTTGTCCCAAAATATTCACATATGGACCATAAAACGTTTAGACCAATGACAAAACCAACACAAAAACAAAGAACACTCACTAGAAACAATTTTGCAGAACACAATTATAAGTATGTAAATAGACCACAAACATCTAAATCTCCTCGCACAAATATGCAATATCATTTATTTTCACAAAGACAAAATTTCCAACATCCAACAATAAAGTCAGTAATTTTTAACGATTACCCACGAATTTCACAAAACCAAAGTGAAAATTATCCATTTTTTTAATAAAATAAAAACAATAAACAGAAAAAACAAAATAAACATAAAACACCTTATTACACACCCAATTTTCTTTCATCAGATGATGAAGATTTTTATGACCAAAATCGTTGAAAATTTTTTCAAAACCAAAGACTCCACTCTTATCACGTAAATCAACCAGACATTTTTGAACCATATACACTAGAACAACATATGCGACAATCTAGACCAAATCACGCATCTCAAAATAATTTTTTTTTCACAAAACCCAGTTAATACCGATTATTATCAACCAACGCAAATGCAAAATGAAATTCCACTACCTTATTACTTACAACGACATAAAGTCACAAAAAGTCAACTTACAATTTTTTCACAAATGCCAAATGCCGCAGAATCTTTTCAAATGACTATGAATCCATACCTAATGGGTGGATCATCAATAACATCAAACAAACCAATGATGGTATTCACCGGTACAGACTCTAAGTATTCTGTAGAAGATTATTTAAATGCAGTAACAGCAAATTTAATGTTGAATATAGGACCTGAACCAATAAATACACCACTTCACCAGAATTGGATACATAGACGCACAGCGTTAATACAAACCACACTTGATGGCGCAGCTTAAAAATGGTTTTTAGTTTTACCTAGATTTTCGCTAGATTTGGTAGTGTGCAGCTGAGCTGTAACATGTATATCCCTTTGTTATGATAAGGTTGAACCATTTTATGGATAGCTTCAAGGGTAGGAAAAACTTCTTTGTTGTTGTACTTTTGTGGAAATTTGCGAATTTTTGACATCAGCTCCTGTTCCCAGATTGATTTCAAGTATTTGTAGTTTACCAGTCCCCTAGGTGGTGTGATTTTCACCCAATGTTTTTTTCATTGCTTGCTCTTTTGTTAACCCAGTATTAAGAACCTTCATAATGTCCAGAAGCTGAACGTCTCCAAGTCTTGCTTATTGAGCTTGTTCTGTGTAGTCTTCAAGTCTGCTTTAGTACCAAAGAGCACAAACTTTTCAAAAAATTTGTTATTTTCATGAGCTTAGAATTAACGATATTCTCCGGTTTCGATTTTACGCAACACAAATCCAAAGAAATGTTGATTTTTGCTGCACACATTTTTTCAAAGACTTGATCCAGTTTTTCATTAACGATAAAAAATCTAGTTACAAAAGTTAAAAATTGAATACCTTGTGGCGTCCATTTTCCACAGCGGTATCTATCAAAGAGTGTTGACAGGCTTCCAGCTCATCTCGTATCTGATCAATATTTTCCTTGTTTCCTATTTTTTATTCAACAGCAACAGAATCACTCGTTTTTCTCGCTTTCAACCCGTGATATTTTCTATGATATTGATGAAGTCAATAAAAGCTTGGAAATCATTTCTCACTCGATACACTTTTTTGACTTTGGGGTTGACTTTATGTGCTTTTTGCCCGTTTTGAAAATGGTTTCTTGCTGGTTGTAAGTACAATAATAACATTCCAGACATAGAAAAAAATTGTAGCCCACAACTTTTGCTGTTTAGGGCCGCATAGGACCTACTGTTTTCTTTGTCACAGTCCTCGCATTTCACTTTCTTACTCCTTTCGAGTGAAGGCATCTGAAAAAAGCGAGAGATTAAGCATAAAACATATTTTAAAAAAAGTACATGGTACAAACAAAAATTGAGAGATTTAAAATGTCCCAAAAAATTAATAGATTAATTATAGTTTCTTTGAATTGTTGAAAAAAGTTGGAAACAATTTCAAGTAGTTTTACAAAATATAGACCAATTGCTTTTATAGAAAAACAATCAGAATTAAATGAGGTTTAATTACTGTTGTGTAAAGAAAACCAACCAATCAGAATCGAGTATTCTTTCAGTATCACTGGTTGTTCGAGATCAATCGATCACATTCTGGCTTTTTCTAAAAGTGAATTGTCGATTAATTTTCTAAAAATTTTAATCATTATTTGAAAAATGTCTATCAAAAACTATTCGAATTTCCCCGTGTTACTTTACAAGAAAAAAGTAAAAACTGAAGGTTTTCCTTATTGATGAAATAGATGTTTGCTCTTACCTTTTTCTTAATTGGATCTTCTTGGAAATCCGTTCTCACACGATGAACACTTTTTTGACTTTGGGGTTGACTTTATGTGCTTTTTGCCCGTATTGAAATTGGTTTCTTGCTGGTTGTAAGTACAATAATAACATTCCAGACATAGAAAAAAATTGTAGCGCACAACTTTTGCTGTTTAGGGCCGCATAGGACCTACTGTTTTCTTTGTCACAGTCCTCGCATTTCACTTTCTTACTCCTTTTGAGTGAAGGCATCTGAAAAAATTGCGAGATTTAGCCTAAACTATTTTTAAATAAAAGTACATGGTACAAACAAAAATTGAGAGAATTAAAATGTCCAAAAAACTAGTAGATTAATTATAGTTTCTTTGAATTGTTGAAAAAATTTGGAAACATTTTCAAGAAGTTATACAAAATATAAACCAATTGCTTTTATTGAAAAAAAATCAGAATGAAATGAGGTTTAATTACTGTTGTGTAATGAAAACCAACCAATCAGAATCGAGTATTCTTTCAGTATCACTGGTTGTTCGAGATCAATCGATCACATTCTTGCATTTTCTAAAAGTGAATTGTTGATTATTTTTCTAAAAATTTTAATCATTATTTGAAAAATGTCTATCAAAAACTATTCGAATTTCCCCGTGTTGCTTTACAAGAAAAAAGTAAAAACTGAAGGTTTTCCTTATTGATGAAATAGATGTTTGCTCTTACCTTTTTCTTAATTGGATCTTCTTGGAAATCCGTTCTCACACGATGAACACTTTTTTGACTTTGGGGTTGACTTTATGTGCTTTTTGCCCGTATTGAAATTGGTTTCTTGCTGGTTGTAAGTACAATAATAACATTCCGGACATAAAAAAAAATTGTAGCGCACAATTTTTGCTGTTTATGGCCGCATAGGACCTTCTGTTTTCTTTGTCACAGTCCTCGCATTTCACTTTTTTACTCCTGTTGAGTGAAGGCATCTGAAAAAATTGCGAGATTTAGCCTAAACTATTTTTAAATAAAAGTACATGGTACAAACAAAAATTGAGAGATTTAAAATGTCCCAAAAAATTAATAGATTAATTATAGTTTCTTTGAATTGTTGAAACAATTTGGAAATAATTTCAAGTAGTTATACAAAATATAGACCAATTGCTTTTATAGAAAAACAATCAGAATGAAATGAGGTTTAATTACTGTTGTGTAAAGAAAACCAACCAATCAGAATCGAGTATTATTTCAGTATCACTGGTTGTTCGAGATCAATCGATCACATTCTGGCTTTTTCTAAAAGTGAATTGTCGATTATTTTTCTAAAAATTTTAATCATTATTTGAAAAATGTCTATCGAAAACTATTCGAATTTCCCCGTGTTACTTTACAAGAAAAAAGTATAAAAACTGAAGGTTTTCCTTATTGATGAAATAGATGTTTGCTCTTACCTTTTTCTTAATTGGATCTTCTTGGAAATCCGTTCTCACACGATGAACACTTTTTGACTTTGGGGTTGACTTTATGTGCTTTTTGCCCGTATTGAAATTGGTTTCTTGCTGGTTGTAAGTACAATAAAAACATTCCGGACATAGAAAAAAATTGTAGCGCACAATTTTTGCTGTTTATGGCCGCATAGGACTTTCTGTTTTCTTTGTCACAGTCCTCGCATTTCACTTTTTTACTCCTGTTGAGTGAAGGCATCTGAAAAAATTGCGAGATTTAGCCTAAACTATTTTTAAATAAAAGTACATGGTACAAACAAAAATTGAGAGATTTAAAATGTCCCAAAAAATTAATAGATTAATTATAGTTTCTTTGAATTGTTGAAACAATTTGGAAATAATTTCAAGTAGTTATACAAAATATAGACCAATTGCTTTTATTGAAAAAAAATCAGAATGAAATGAGGTTTAATTACTGTTGTGTAAAGAAAACCAACCAATCAGAATCGAGTATTCTTTCAGTATCACTGGTTGTTCGAGATCAATCGATCACATTCTGGTTTTTTCTAAAAGTGAATTGTCGATTATTTTTCTAAAAATTTTAATCATTATTTGAAAAATGTCTATCGAAAACTATTCGAATTTCCCCGTGTTACTTTACAAGAAAAAAGTATAAAAACTGAAGGTTTTCCTTATTGATGAAATAGATGTTTGCTCTTACCTTTTTCTTAATTGGATCTTCTTGGAAATCCGTTCTCACACAATGAACACTTTTTTTGACTTTGGGGTTGACTTTATGTGCTTTTTGCCCGTATTGAAATTGGTTTCTTGCTGGTTGTAAGTACAATATTAACATGGCGTTTATAGAAAAAAATTGTAGCGCACAACTTTTGCTGTTTAGGGCCGCATAGGACCTACTGTTTTCTTTGTCACAGTCCTCGCATTTCACTTTCTTACTCCTTTCGAGTGAAGGCATCTGAAAAAAGCGAGAGATTAAGCATAAAACATATTTAAAAAAAAGTACATGGTACAAACAAAAATTGAGAGATTTAAAATGTCCCAAAAAATTAATAGATTAATTATAGTTTCTTTGAAATGTTGAAAAAAGTTGGAAACAATTTCAAGTAGTTATACAAAATATAGACCAGTTGCATTTATTGAAAACAAAATCAGAATGAGATGAGGTTTAGTTACTGTTGCGTAATGGAAACCAACCAATCAGAATCGAGTATTCTTTTAGTATCACTGTTTGTTCGAGATCAATCGATCACATTCTGGCGTTTTCTAATAGTGAATTGTTGATTATTTTTCTAAAAGTTTTAATCATTAGTTGAAAAATGTCTATCGAAAACTATTCGAACTTCCTCGTGTTATTTTACAAGAAAAAATTAAAAACTGAAGGTTTTTCTTATTGATGAAATAGATGTTGACTCTTACCTTTTTCTTAACTTTTTGTACTTTTTAATTGTATAAAATAGTGTTATCCGGCTGAGTAAAGGTCTCTTTAGAGAAACTGACTCAATCAAAGAGTTTTATTTTTGAACCGAGTATTGAATATCAAAGCCTTAAACTTACGGCTGAATTACTCCTGACAAGGAAAGAAATTTTGTTTATTCTCGAAATTTTGAAATTGATCAAAAAATCGTATGATAAAATTGGAACCTGATCCAAACTATGCATTATTATTGGTTTTAAATTAGATATTTTATCCCTATAAAATATTAAAGACTAACCAATCACACTCGATCAAACTAACAACCGACTTATTTGCAAGTGCTGAAATTACTTGTAATTTCAGCACCAGAGCAATTTGAATTTAAATACAATTTAGTTGCTTTCTCCAAAAAACCGACTTGTTAGCAAACCAGTATACTTTAGATCTATTGAGACTAAGAGATATAAGAGTACGATTAAGATCGGTATTAGACTAAGAAGTTGCACGAATCTATCCGGCCGAAAATAGGATAGCGTGACGAGCAGACGGTGTACTCTATCTGAGTTTACTCTATGAGCTAGACCATCATCCCAACTCATCTGGTGCGACCAAAAATCTCGAATAAAACGTTACGGAACAAAATAGCTTAGAACTAACCAAAAATAGATTAGACTTAGACAAAAAACATTCTCAAAAATGTTACACGACAATATTTTAATTGAAATGTCTCTACGACTTAATAGATCAGAGCCATTATTCCGAACAATACGAGAACTACCCAGTATTGTTGGAAAAAAAACCTCGGACAAGAGACGATACACGACTACAAAGGAATTAACCCATAAGTTTCATGGTCGTACGGTAAAAGCCAACACAAACTTTTATATTTAGAGTTTTATTAGCAATGAACTTAGATTTTTATTTGCAAACATAGTATCTTTGAAGAAAAACCTTCACCGATAATTACAGGCGCCAAACTTAATATAGTACAATATTGACAGATAAAAACATCCCTAGTCGTTCCCTTTAATCTGCAGTAATTTTAAAAAGATATCTAGAAAAAATCTGTATTGAAAATAAAATTACAAAAATCAGTTAGTAAACACACAAAATGTTAGTAATATATAAATCATCTCTTCATCTCAGCTTCATCATTTAAAACATAACAGCAAATCATATACCCACTAACAACATCAAAAACTAATTAAATAAAAATTTTTTATCAATCAAAGTTTATCTTAAAACATAAAGGCCTATCCTTTCCTATCCTATCCTATGACTTATTTTTACTTAACTTAAGCTTTTTAAACTGAAAAGATCATCAAGGCTTTCCTTGCATCTTTATTTCACTTTTAACTAAATTAAATTCAGTTTCATTAATTTTATATCCTGATCATCAAGGCTTATCCTTGGATCAAATAGAACAATTTTGTTCTCCTCCACACATTTAGAAAAGTGTCTAACGAACTCAAACGTCGATTCACTATCCAATACTTTCTCAAGACCCAAGATTCATAGAAATTTTTCAATCACACTAACCATTCCAATTGGGACAAACAGTGACGAACTTCGGTTCTTCATCCTTCACTTAACCCCCCTCTTACCTGACCCAGGACAATACTTAAACTTAGTAAGTTTAAAAAAGTACCTAACGAATTACTTGTGTACTAATTATACCTGAACCTTGTGCATCAATTTACTATTCTCCAACACTTGAACACAATCAATACCACTAAGTAAGATTAAACAAGTTAACACCTTAACTTAGACTAGTCACAAGAAAGTAACAATCATTCTCAGGAACCGATATATAAAGTTCTCTCCAACTCTGAAATACACCAACCAAGTTAGGCTAACCCAAAAAAAATGGTAAGAACTAACAGTTTAGGTTAATAAAAATCACTTATCCAAATATTGCATCCGTCATCCTAAACCTTATGTCACTAGACAACTTAGGAAATAAACAAACATCATACTACACAATTTTGAAATAAACAACAAAAAATATGACCTCGTAATCACTCCACACACAGTCAATAGGATATATTAGAACAAAATGACAAACAACCACTAGAAAAATTTTTAGCAAACAAAGACAGATTACACGAAGAAGATTTTCAAAACGAAGAAACGCAGTCTCCGAATCAGAAACAAGTAATTTGGAAGAACTTTACAGTTTAAAAGACTCCGTAAATAAAAATTACCAAGTTAATGATACACTATATTTTTCTGACTCAGAAACCACGTCACAATCATCAATACAAAGAAAACGAAGAAAAAAAACGACATAAAAAAACAAACCAGTACGTCTACACAGTTGGAATCAACCAATAAAACACATTGAAAACTACAAATTGACAATTATTAAAACACAAAAATGAGTCAAAATGAAGAAAGCGAAGATGAAAAATCCATCCTCCCATTTTTAATCAGTTCACTCACTGATGATAGAGGACAAAAACACTTTTTTCAAAATTTAATCGCAAATTTATTTGAAAAAGGAACTAGTCCATGTACGGCAGAATTTCCAGAAGTCAAAATCAAAAGACAAATTATCGATCACCATCTAAAAGAAATATGTAAGCTAACACAACAAAAAGGAATCTATACCATAGAAACCCATTCACCAAGTAAATTTCATGGTAGATATCTACTTCAAACAGACGACGTAGATAAAGAGTTTTCAAAAGTTCTCACCGAATACATAAAAAAAATACAACACCAAAACTCACAAAGAGCAAATTTAATATTCACTAGCGATGTATTTCAAATAATTCATAGCTATCTATCTTTACTAGAAAAACCAGAATCCCAAGGAACTTCACCAGGTCAAACATCAAAACACACAACTGTAAGACATGAAATTGAAATATTCTCCGAATATTTAAACACAATCTGTGAAAATTTAACCAGTAACGAAGTTTCACAAAAAATCGTAGCGTGGTTTATCATTGATTATGTCACACATAATATTGATTGAATCTCGCAAGCAAGAAAAAATTTTAGACTCCAAAATTCAACTGATGACACTGTGTTAGCTGAACAATCAGATTATTTTTGGGACCCTGAATGGTCTCATCCACTATTCTTGAATATACCAACAGATATTTCAAGTCAAGCAATCAGCACAATCTCAATTAACAAAGACTATGTTAAAGTATACCCACTCACAACTGACGCAAACACCTCTAAATTGTTATTCATATCTACCCCATAGAATAGGAAATAATAGTTTAAACGCAACCCTGATACAACAAGAAAACCTAAATCGAACTAAAAATCTTTTACAACAAGATATTCAAACACCATCACATTTCAAAAATGAAGAGGCAGTTATAACAATAACAACAACACAACAAAGTATCTCACCAATATATCCAAATCTTACAACTCCAGGACCTAAAAATCCAACTTTACCACAGGTAACATTACAATCTACGGTTAAACCTCCGTTGTCCCAAAATATTCACATATGGACCATAAAACGTTTAGACCAATGACAAAACCAACACAAAAACAAAGAACACTCACTAGAAACAATTTTGCAGAACACAATTATAAGTATGTAAATAGACCACAAACATCTAAATCTCCTCGCACAAATATGCAATATCATTTATTTTCACAAAGACAAAATTTCCAACATCCAACAATAAAGTCAGTAATTTTTAACGATTACCCACGAATTTCACAAAACCAAAGTGAAAATTATCCATTTTTTTAATAAAATAAAAACAATAAACAGAAAAAACAAAATAAACATAAAACACCTTATTACACACCCAATTTTCTTTCATCAGATGATGAAGATTTTTATGACCAAAATCGTTGAAAATTTTTTCAAAACCAAAGACTCCACTCTTATCACGTAAATCAACCAGACATTTTTGAACCATATACACTAGAACAACATATGCGACAATCTAGACCAAATCACGCATCTCAAAATAATTTTTTTTTCACAAAACCCAGTTAATACCGATTATTATCAACCAACGCAAATGCAAAATGAAATTCCACTACCTTATTACTTACAACGACATAAAGTCACAAAAAGTCAACTTACAATTTTTTCACAAATGCCAAATGCCGCAGAATCTTTTCAAATGACTATGAATCCATACCTAATGGGTGGATCATCAATAACATCAAACAAACCAATGATGGTATTCACCGGTACAGACTCTAAGTATTCTGTAGAAGATTATTTAAATGCAGTAACAGCAAATTTAATGTTGAATATAGGACCTGAACCAATAAATACACCACTTCACCAGAATTGGATACATAGACGCACAGCGTTAATACAAACCACACTTGATGGCGCAGCTTAAAAATGGTTTTTAGTTTTACCTATAGATATAAAAACAGACTGGAAAAGATTCACACAAGAATTTTCAAAAATGTTTGATTCTGAAAGGAACAAACAACATCAAAGAGTTTTATGCAATGAAATTTGTAGACTACCCAATGAAATAAAAAAAAACAACTTGCAGTAAGTCCGAAAAACATATTCATCTAATACTCATGATTATAAAAATACAAAAATGACAGAATTCCTAATGATGTTTCTAACACCTCAATTACGAAAAATAGCAATCAAAAAGAGAGCATCACATTCTTCCTCAATTCGAGAACCAGATTTAGATTTTAGAAAATTAGTAGATAAACTAGAACAAGCAGAAATCACTATGAAACTAGAAGAAACAGAAAATCTCAAACTACAATATGTTAATAATAATCAAACAACTATAACACAAATAAATAATATATACAATTCAGATACAGATTTATCCGAAAAAATTACTGAAATTTTGAATATATATGAGAAAAATCCAATTTTTAAAGGTAAACCATCATTCAAAAAAGGGTGTAACTTTGCCGAAGATACGGAAATAGCATTGCTGAATGCAGACAAAAACAACAAGACAATCAGAATAAACCACAAAAGTACAAAAAACCAAACAAATCATTTTTTCAGTACATGAAAAAAGATGAAAATCTACCAAATAAAAACATTTCACAGTAATAGTAGTTCTGGAAAACCATTTCCAAACAGCTCAAACTATTCAAGAAATCAATCACCTTATAACTCTACCTACAAAGGTAGATCACCAGATCAAAGAAATTCACGCAATTTCTCACAAAACAGATATAGTGGATCAAATAGTCGAAACATTCAAGATCGAAATACTTATTCACGATCAAACTCAAACAGAACAATTCTTTCGTTTGATACCAATTCCTATTCGTATTCTAGGACTAGACACTATTCGAATGATAGATCAAGAAGTTCATCATACAATAGACAAAGAAGTTATTCCAACAATAGAAACAGAAGCTATTCGAATAAGCGAAATCAACGATATAACAATCGATCACGAGATTATTCAAATAACAGATCAAATCACCAAAGATCTAATTATAACAATTATCAAAACAGATCAAGAGATAATTCAAAAAAAGGATATCAAAATATAACAATAGACAAAGATACTACTCTCAATCACCTAATAGAAATAACACACGTTATCCAGATTCTCAAAACAAAAATAGAAGCAAAACACCAAAACATCAAAAACAAATAAATCAAGTAAAAACAACTGACGAAACCAATTCAGATCACCCTGGTTTTGACAACACGGAAACTACTGAATTACAATTAAACCACATTAATTGCGAATCTGCAGACAGTGAAAATGATACAGAAAACACAATTTTAGTCAACATGATAGAAGTTGAAAATGACTATGAAACCGTTACATACGAACAACCTTTTCATTCACATATTTATGAAAATCAATTGGAATTACTTTTAGACTATCATACTAGACCTAAAAATAGTAATATACCAATCGAGCGAATAGTAAATGAAGCAACGACATTACACGATCCTGAGAAAACAAAAGTACCATGTTCTAGTACGAATCACATTTACCAAAATATACCAAAAGAACCTCCAAAAGGAAAAACATGGACAATCCTTTTTCTTTTAGAAAAACCAAAAAGTAAAGAATTTCAACGACCAGACCTTGAAATAGATTTTTTAATAGAGTCTGGAGCAGAATCGAATATTAATAATATTCCAACTTGGAATGAAATCAAAACTAACACCTGTAAAAACAGCCAGTAGACTAGCAAAAGCACAAGGCTTAACCTTAACAAACTACAGAAAATTTCAACTTTTCCTTGTTCCCACTCAAACATTGGAACAAAACAAACTCCTAAATAAACCATTTAAACAAGCATTCCATATTTCAGATATAAAACACAATATTATTGGAATTCCATTCATCACAAAATACATACCAACTATTAATATATTAGACAGCAAAATTAAAATGGAAGATAAATATACAAGAATGCAAAACACTGCTTTAACATTCTTCTAAAGAATGAATAAACAACCACCATTCTTTTCAAAAGTTTACCCCATCTATAATAAAGAAAGAAAACATCCTAAACCACTCTCAGGATACATTTACGATTTTCCGATTAAACAAATTAACCAATACGACAAAAGTCAAAACAAACAACATCTCTATATGTCTGACCTTGAATTTAGACCAATTCACAAATTCTTTAGAGTAACAATTTCATTCATAAAATACATGAAAAACACAAACTCCGATATCATTTCTCTACATGTATATAATAATTCACCCTAAAAAATAACCTAACCTTTAGGACTCCCAGGATTTTGTGAAACCAATTCAACAACTTCTCCCACAAAAGAAGTAGCATACAGAGTAAATAATAAATTACAACTATTAGAGATATGTCAATCAACAATTCATGATGAAGAATTATCAATAAATAATCTAACAAGCAACGAAAAAAGAAACACAGACTATTTCACAAAAACACCTTATTTTATACTAACATTCCAAATATCACACTATACAACAACAACAACAAAAATTCTTGACAATGTTCAATTTCCAACACTCTCAAATAACACAGAACGAATTTGAAAAACCACCCGATTTACTGTTAAGATATCCAACAGTTTATGCCACATCTAAATTTGACGTTGGAAAAAAACTCACCACCTCATTTATCCTTGAAACCTGACCCAGTTTTCAAAAAAAAAGCAAGCAAAGTACCAATTCACTTACATGACAAAGTTAACAGATTACTTGACATTCTAGAACAGTACGAAATCATATCTCCAGTAAATAAAGATGAAAAGCCAAAAGAAAACACCTTTATTAAGCCTGTTATTATTCTCGCCAAAGGAGAATCATGGAAAATAGTTCTGCACGCTAGATATCTCATTTCAGTCATTGACGAATCTATATGTAATTGGCCAATAGAACCAATTCAAGTAATTTTATTTTAAAAAAATGGAAAAAAAAATCACAACCGCAGACATGAATAGTGCATATAACCAAATGCCACTAGATGAACAATCACGACGATTAACATAATTCGTTATTGGAAATCAACAATACGAATTTAATAGATTATTCTATGGCATATCCATAGGACCAGCAGCTTTCTCAGCCTCTATGAGCAAAATTTTTAGACCACTTATACTCAATTAAAAAGCAATCACATATTTAGACGTTGTCTTTATGCAATCACAAACAAAAAATGAAATGTTCATAGTTCTAGAAAAATATCATCAAATTTTACAGAACAAAAACATGAAAGCTGCCCCAGATAAATCACATTTTTTCTTAACACGCGTAAAGATTCTTGGACATATAATCGAGAAAAACACTATAACCCCACTGAAATCACGAATTGATGCAATTCAAAAACTCCAGCCACCTACAAACAAAAAGAAAATCCAAGTAAATACGTCTATAAAATGCAATTATACTTAGGACCATTCTATGACATTCTGAGACAACAAAAAATTTTGAATCGACAACAGAACATCAAACACGATTTGAAGAATTTAAAAAACTTCTCACCGAACAAATCTCAAACACAATTCCAGATCTCAATCAACCATTCTATGCCATGTGCGACGCCTCAAACTTTGGCATCGGCGTAGCCTTATTACAATCTCACAATGGAACGAATAAAATGAACCTCATTTCAACAAATTTCAGACTATTCTCAAAAGTTGAACTAAGACTCTGTACTCTTATGAGTCAAAATGAAGAAAGCGAAGATGAAAAATCCATCCTCCCATTTTTAATCAGTTCACTCACTGATGATAGAGGACAAAAACACTTTTTTCAAAATTTAATCGCAAATTTATTTGAAAAAGGAACTAGTCCATGTACGGCAGAATTTCCAGAAGTCAAAATCAAAAGACAAATTATCGATCACCATCTAAAAGGAATATGTAAGCTAACACAACAAAAAGGAATCTATACCATAGAAACCCATTCACCAAGTAAATTTCATGGTAGATATCTACTTCAAACAGACGACGTAGATAAAGAGTTTTCAAAAGTTCTCACCGAATACATAAAAAAAATACAACACCAAAACTCACAAAGAGCAAATTTAATATTCACTAGCGATGTATTTCAAATAATTCATAGCTATCTATCTTTACTAGAAAAACCAGAATCCCAAGGAACTTCACCAGGTCAAACATCAAAACACACAACTGTAAGACATGAAATTGAAATATTCTCCGAATATTTAAACACAATCTGTGAAAATTTAACCAGTAACGAAGTTTCACAAAAAATCGTAGCGTGGTTTATCATTGATTATGTCACACATAATATTGATTGAATCTCGCAAGCAAGAAAAAATTTTAGACTCCAAAATTCAACTGATGACACTGTGTTAGCTGAACAATCAGATTATTTTTGGGACCCTGAATGGTCTCATCCACTATTCTTGAATATACCAACAGATATTTCAAGTCAAGCAATCAGCACAATCTCAATTAACAAAGACTATGTTAAAGTATACCCACTCACAACTGACGCAAACACCTCTAAATTGTTATTCATATCTACCCCATAGAATAGGAAATAATAGTTTAAACGCAACCCTGATACAACAAGAAAACCTAAATCGAACTAAAAATCTTTTACAACAAGATATTCAAACACCATCACATTTCAAAAATGAAGAGGCAGTTATAACAATAACAACAACACAACAAAGTATCTCACCAATATATCCAAATCTTACAACTCCAGGACCTAAAAATCCAACTTTACCACAGGTAACATTACAATCTACGGTTAAACCTCCGTTGTCCCAAAATATTCACATATGGACCATAAAACGTTTAGACCAATGACAAAACCAACACAAAAACAAAGAACACTCACTAGAAACAATTTTGCAGAACACAATTATAAGTATGTAAATAGACCACAAACATCTAAATCTCCTCGCACAAATATGCAATATCATTTATTTTCACAAAGACAAAATTTCCAACATCCAACAACAAAGTCAGTAATTTTTAACGATTACCCACGAATTTCACAAAACCAAAGTGAAAATTATCCATTTTTTTAATAAAATAAAAACAATAAACAGAAAAAACAAAATAAACATAAAACACCTTATTACACACCCAATTTTCTTTCATCAGATGATGAAGATTTTTATGACCAAAATCGTTGAAAATTTTTTCAAAACCAAAGACTCCACTCTTATCACGTAAATCAACCAGACATTTTTGAACCATATACACTAGAACAACATATGCGACAATCTAGACCAAATCACGCATCTCAAAATAATTTTTTTTTCACAAAACCCAGTTAATACCGATTATTATCAACCAACGCAAATGCAAAATGAAATTCCACTACCTTATTACTTACAACGACATAAAGTCACAAAAAGTCAACTTACAATTTTTTCACAAATGCCAAATGCCGCAGAATCTTTTCAAATGACTATGAATCCATACCTAATGGGTGGATCATCAATAACATCAAACAAACCAATGATGGTATTCACCGGTACAGACTCTAAGTATTCTGTAGAAGATTATTTAAATGCAGTAACAGCAAATTTAATGTTGAATATAGGACCTGAACCAATAAATACACCACTTCACCAGAATTGGATACATAGACGCACAGCGTTAATACAAACCACACTTGATGGCGCAGCTTAAAAATGGTTTTTAGTTTTACCTATAGATATAAAAACAGACTGGAAAAGATTCACACAAGAATTTTCAAAAATGTTTGATTCTGAAAGGAACAAACAACATCAAAGAGTTTTATGCAATGAAATTTGTAGACTACCCAATGAAATAAAAAAAACAACTTGCAGTAAGTCCGAAAAACATATTCATCTAATACTCATGATTATAAAAATACAAAAATGACAGAATTCCTAATGATGTTTCTAACACCTCAATTACGAAAAATAGCAATCAAAAAGAGAGCATCACATTCTTCCTCAATTCGAGAACCAGATTTAGATTTTAGAAAATTAGTAGATAAACTAGAACAAGCAGAAATCACTATGAAACTAGAAGAAACAGAAAATCTCAAACTACAATATGTTAATAATAATCAAACAACTATAACACAAATAAATAATATATACAATTCAGATACAGATTTATCCGAAAAAATTACTGAAATTTTGAATATATATGAGAAAAATCCAATTTTTAAAGGTAAACCATCATTCAAAAAAGGGTGTAACTTTGCCGAAGATACGGAAATAGCATTGCTGAATGCAGACAAAAACAACAAGACAATCAGAATAAACCACAAAAGTACAAAAAACCAAACAAATCATTTTTTCAGTACATGAAAAAAGATGAAAATCTACCAAATAAAAACATTTCACAGTAATAGTAGTTCTGGAAAACCATTTCCAAACAGCTCAAATTATTCAAGAAATCAATCACCTTATAACTCTACCTACAAAGGTAGATCACCAGATCAAAGAAATTCACGCAATTTCTCACAAAACAGATATAGTGGATCAAATAGTCGAAACATTCAAGATCGAAATACTTATTCACGATCAAACTCAAACAGAACAATTCTTTCGTTTGATACCAATTCCTATTCGTATTCTAGGACTAGACACTATTCGAATGATAGATCAAGAAGTTCATCATACAATAGACAAAGAAGTTATTCCAACAATAGAAACAGAAGCTATTCGAATAAGCGAAATCAACGATATAACAATCGATCACGAGATTATTCAAATAACAGATCAAATCACCAAAGATCTAATTATAACAATTATCAAAACAGATCAAGAGATAATTCAAAAAAAGGATATCAAAATATAACAATAGACAAAGATACTACTCTCAATCACCTAATAGAAATAACACACGTTATCCAGATTCTCAAAACAAAAATAGAAGCAAAACACCAAAACATCAAAAACAAATAAATCAAGTAAAAACAACTGACGAAACCAATTCAGATCACCCTGGTTTTGACAACACGGAAACTACTGAATTACAATTAAACCACATTAATTGCGAATCTGCAGACAGTGAAAATGATACAGAAAACACAATTTTAGTCAACATGATAGAAGTTGAAAATGACTATGAAACCGTTACATACGAACAACCTTTTCATTCACATATTTATGAAAATCAATTGGAATTACTTTTAGACTATCATACTAGACCTAAAAATAGTAATATACCAATCGAGCGAATAGTAAATGAAGCAACGACATTACACGATCCTGAGAAAACAAAAGTACCATGTTCTAGTACGAATCACATTTACCAAAATATACCAAAAGAACCTCCAAAAGGAAAAACATGGACAATCCTTTTTCTTTTAGAAAAACCAAAAAGTAAAGAATTTCAACGACCAGACCTTGAAATAGATTTTTTAATAGAGTCTGGAGCAGAATCGAATATTAATAATATTCCAACTTGGAATGAAATCAAAACTAACACCTGTAAAAACAGCCAGTAGACTAGCAAAAGCACAAGGCTTAACCTTAACAAACTACAGAAAATTTCAACTTTTCCTTGTTCCCACTCAAACATTGGAACAAAACAAACTCCTAAATAAACCATTTAAACAAGCATTCCATATTTCAGATATAAAACACAATATTATTGGAATTCCATTCATCACAAAATACATACCAACTATTAATATATTAGACAGCAAAATTAAAATGGAAGATAAATATACAAGAATGCAAAACACTGCTTTAACATTCTTCTAAAGAATGAATAAACAACCACCATTCTTTTCAAAAGTTTACCCCATCTATAATAAAGAAAGAAAACATCCTAAACCACTCTCAGGATACATTTACGATTTTCCGATTAAACAAATTAACCAATACGACAAAAGTCAAAACAAACAACATCTCTATATGTCTGACCTTGAATTTAGACCAATTCACAAATTCTTTAGAGTAACAATTTCATTCATAAAATACATGAAAAACACAAACTCCGATATCATTTCTCTACATGTATATAATAATTCACCCTAAAAAATAACCTAACCTTTAGGACTCCCAGGATTTTGTGAAACCAATTCAACAACTTCTCCCACAAAAGAAGTAGCATACAGAGTAAATAATAAATTACAACTATTAGAGATATGTCAATCAACAATTCATGATGAAGAATTATCAATAAATAATCTAACAAGCAACGAAAAAAGAAACACAGACTATTTCACAAAAACACCTTATTTTATACTAACATTCCAAATATCACACTATACAACAACAACAACAAAAATTCTTGACAATGTTCAATTTCCAACACTCTCAAATAACACAGAACGAATTTGAAAAACCACCCGATTTACTGTTAAGATATCCAACAGTTTATGCCACATCTAAATTTGACGTTGGAAAAAAACTCACCACCTCATTTATCCTTGAAACCTGACCCAGTTTTCAAAAAAAAAGCAAGCAAAGTACCAATTCACTTACATGACAAAGTTAACAGATTACTTGACATTCTAGAACAGTACGAAATCATATCTCCAGTAAATAAAGAAGAAAAGCCAAAAGAAAACACCTTTATTAAGCCTGTTATTATTCTCGCCAAAGGAGAATCATGGAAAATAGTTCTGCACGCTAGATATCTCATTTCAGTCATTGACGAATCTATATGTAATTGGCCAATAGAACCAATTCAAGTAATTTTATTTTAAAAAAATGGAAAAAAAAATCACAACCGCAGACATGAATAGTGCATATAACCAAATGCCACTAGATGAACAATCACGACGATTAACATAATTCGTTATTGGAAATCAACAATACGAATTTAATAGATTATTCTATGGCATATCCATAGGACCAGCAGCTTTCTCAGCCTCTATGAGCAAAATTTTTAGACCACTTATACTCAATTAAAAAGCAATCACATATTTAGACGTTGTCTTTATGCAATCACAAACAAAAAATGAAATGTTCATAGTTCTAGAAAAATATCATCAAATTTTACAGAACAAAAACATGAAAGCTGCCCCAGATAAATCACATTTTTTCTTAACACGCGTAAAGATTCTTGGACATATAATCGAGAAAAACACTATAACCCCACTGAAATCACGAATTGATGCAATTCAAAAACTCCAGCCACCTACAAACAAAAAGAAAATCCAAGTAAATACGTCTATAAAATGCAATTATACTTAGGACCATTCTATGACATTCTGAGACAACAAAAAATTTTGAATCGACAACAGAACATCAAACACGATTTGAAGAATTTAAAAAACTTCTCACCGAACAAATCTCAAACACAATTCCAGATCTCAATCAACCATTCTATGCCATGTGCGACGCCTCAAACTTTGGCATCGGCGTAGCCTTATTACAATCTCACAATGGAACGAATAAAATGAACCTCATTTCAACAAATTTCAGACTATTCTCAAAAGTTGAACTAAGACTCTGTACTCTTATGAGAGAATGCACAGCTATCATACACACTCTAACAGAATATGAATTTTTGATACCTGGATCAAAACATCCAACAGTTTTATTTAGAGATCATAAACCTATCATATTTCTTATTACACAAAAATCAAATCCAAACCATAGGTTTTATAGATTTCAACTAATTTTAATGAAGTTTCCAAACTTACACATAGTATGGACAGAGGAAAAAACCTTGCACTGCCTGACACTCTTAGTAGGAAAACACCACGTGAATTATTAACAAGAAAAACAACATTCGAAATACCAAAAAATATAAAATTCTATCTCGCCAAAGATGAAACTTCACCACGATTAGAATGTAAATACGAAGTAAATACTGATATAGAACAATCACAATTAATCAACCTACAACATTTTCCACTCTATTTAGATTGTCAAAACAACCATTATGAAGTTGATTTATTAGGCACATCTACATTTTAGCCGATTCCATATTCAAATTGGATCAAAAACAATACTCAACAAAAACGAATTAAACATCAACCACATAAAAAAGACCCATTCCCTTTAAAAGAAAAAAAACCTAACGGAAACAAAAAATTTATCCGGACCATTACCAAATGATTGAAAATACACGATAAATCAAGTTTTTAATCTACATGACACACTCGACACCATACCCCTATCAAAATTAGAAGTTGAAAACTTTTTCTACCAACAACAGAAAAAACCACACTAGAGTTCTTACAGAAATATCAAAACCTTGATCCCGTCATCAGACAGCTAAAATCATGGCACAAATACAAAACTAAGCCAACCAAAGCTGATACCACAATCTTAGGAAACAAAACACTCAACAAAACAAATTCAATAATACTACTATTAATGAAAACACAGATATTTTAGAAGATCAAACACCTGACTTTAAAGTACCTTGTCTACCCTTAATCATGATGTTAATAGCATTCAATAATTCACATACCCTACACACTGAAGGACATTCAGAATCAGAAAAGAAATTTTCTAACTTTATCCAAAATTTTTATTTCCCCAACGCACCAATTTGGATTAAAGCTTTATGCAACAATTGTTTTATATGTCAATTAAATAAACCCTACCCAAATCAAAAACAAATTGCAGAAAAACAAGATTTTAAAGGACAAAGTCTATTTTTTAATCACAGAATATCATTTGACACAAAAGGACCATTTTCACCATCCTCGGAAGGAAACTCATACAAAATGGTCATTGTTGATGCAATTACACACTATGTACCACTCAACCCAGTACCCCATTTTAACGCTTACTATGCATATCCAACACTCTACGAACACTGGATAGCTAAATTTGGATTACGCGAAATCCTAGTCTCAGACAAAGGCACTGAATTTAATAATAATGAAATAATCACATTATGCCACTTATATAATATTAAGCATAAGCCACGTACATCTCATGTACCTTGGTCAAATGGATTATTCGAAGGTATGAACCGTTCATTAAAAGAAAATCTCAGTTGTATCATTAACGGAAATGATACACGATACACTGAATGGTCAACAGATGTAAAGTTATTTCCCTTATCATAAAAATCACAAATAACAACAACATTAGGAATGTCACCATATGAAATGGTATTTAACCAAAAACCACGTAAACCAATAATGTTTACAGCAAACGCCCATAAGAATGCACAAGGTTTTTGTCAATCAAATAAAGATTCAATTTGTTATAACTTACCACTACATACCCATGATGAAGACCACTTTCATCATCCACAAATTTTAAAATTAGCTTTCGGTACACACACCGATTGGATTTTAAAAACAGATAAAAACACAACGAAATTTATCCGAAAATAACAAAAAAAATGTTACGAAGACAAAACAAAAACAATCAAATCAATTCACGCTTTAAACCAGCAACAGATTTAATAATCGGAACATTTGTTTTAATCCCCAACTTTACGACACAAAAAAGAATTTCTAAAAAATTACAATCACTCAGAAAAGGACCATATCAAATTATTGACAAACCCACTGATTAAACATACAAACTATATGACTCAAATAAAAAAGAAATTGTTCAACCTCGAAATAATCTACCACCCTATTACCCAAAAGAATAACCACTCCGTGAATTAACACAATTATATTCTTTCACAGGTTTAAAAATTGTTCAAAACAGTTCAGAAAATGAATCAAATTAACACACTGATAAACAAAGTAATTCAATATCAGACCAACAAAAAGATCTTGTTCACCAAACATCTTCTAAACAAAACACAAATATACCTCTAAAAGAAAGAAAAAATAGGAAATGACAGAAAAAAATATATCACAGTATAAAAAAAGAGAAGTCTGAACATAGAAAATCATCACGACTTAGAAGTCAGCCACGAAAAAATTATAAAACCTTTATTCCACAATATAAAATATTGAAGAAAGTTGAATTTCAAAAATAACTTTCATTTTCATTTTTCATTATTTTCTTTTTAATAATTTTGAACGTACTTATTTTCAAAATAACATGCTGAAAAACACTTTAATAAATCTAGTTCAAAA
The DNA here is from genome assembly GCF_963678635.1 of Symsagittifera roscoffensis. Classification (NCBI taxonomy): domain Eukaryota; kingdom Metazoa; phylum Xenacoelomorpha; order Acoela; family Convolutidae; genus Symsagittifera; species Symsagittifera roscoffensis. The sequence continues at coordinate 34,804,671 of NC_087068.1, forward strand.
TCAGGCAATAGAAATCATCATGTTCACAACTTTATTTATAGTGGTACGACTTGATTAGCCGACACATATTCACCTCTAAACATTACTATAACTATAATTTCAAGATCTCCAGGTCAAAAATAAGCAAACCGCTACAAAATGTCAACTAAAAAAATACATTCTCAATTTTACAACCCTCCCCTATCAAGTAGTACAAAGATCAACAATATTTTCCAAACTTAGAGCTCAAAAAATTTCCAAGCAAAAACATTAAATTAGCCTAAAGAACAAAAAGCACATTATCCTTTAGCCTTAAGTACAATTATTTCTTGGACATCCCCAATCATTCCATAAGTAAAAACAAAACTAAGAAGATCTCCCCGACACCTCAAAATAACCCCTCAACAAGTTTTGACAAACCTAACCCACTTGTCAAAAAACCAATAAATAATTAACCGCACTCGAATTTAGCCCCAAAAAATTAAAAAAGATTCGACAAACGAAATCATTTCTTAAATGCTTCTTTCTACAACAGTCACTAAATATAAACAACTCTTTTCAAACCTTTTCATAAAACTTCCAAACTTCCCCAATTTTTTTATAATACTTTTGACCGATATCTTAGAAACTTGAATATTTTTGTTTCATAGTTTTTTGCAAACTTTTTTAAATTTTCTATTCACTATTCGAAGTATAACGAATATATATCCCTTTCCACAATTCTTGATAACCTCCTCAGGTACGATAATTTAATAACTATTTAAATATTTCGCAATCTATATAGTAGAACCAATGTTTTTCTACTCTTCGTAGTTTTTCTCACCTTTTTAACATCACTCATAATGACAATATGTAAAAGTATAAAAAAGGCAATCATCACATTCGCTTGAGCCACCATTCTTTTGGTTCTTTTCATTGAAGAATACTGGAATAAACATAAATTTTCATCATAAAAATTCCACTCTTAGAAGTTTTTCAAATTGCTAATCAAGAACCCCTACAACAGTCCCCACCAACAACATCCCAAAAAAACCCAACAACACCCACGAATACCCAAAACTCTCAATCATCTACACGCATTTCTTTCCAAGACAATCCATATACTTTTGAAGAAAGACACGCACGATCATCTGAACCATTAGAACCAGTTGTTCGCCAAGCACCTTTAAGCAAAACACAATACGAATCAATATTTAACATACACCCACAACTTCAACAAGAACTTGACAGAGTAAGACACATCAGCCAAAATCAAAACACACTCGGAATGAATAGACAATTTATACATCCAAGACGAAACAGAAATTTTCAAACCCCCAGAGTTCAATTTAATATACCTCAATCGCCAACATCAAATCCCTTAGACCTTTCTAGTATCACACTAGCAAATACTTTCCCAACTGCTTCACAACAAAGTACGTCAAGTAATCCATCAGACTGCTTAGGTTCAACCCCCATATCAGAACAAATTAGAGAAAACTCTTTTAATCCCCCAGCAACCACAGAACGTCTTCCATATTGGGTAACGCAAAAATATACTCAAGGTGGACCAGAATTAGTAAACAACCCATTTGACGTTTCATTCGATACAACACTATCAACATTACCAGAAACACTTTCCCTTCCTTCAACACCTTCTTTAAGTCAAATATCACCATCAATTTTTCCTCAAAATTTTCCTACAAATTTTGATTCACGATATCAAGAAAAATCATCTCATACTATAACACTACGATTAGATTGAAATACATTCGTAGCACCCCCACCAATATTTGGTCAACATCAAGAAAGTAGCAGACTACACAACTGGGCACTAAATAGATTACAATATCGACAAGATATCCACAAAGATATTCAACAACATAACATCCAAATACTACAACAAAGCAGTCTCACGTTAAAATTCGAACTTACAGTAAGACTAAATAACATTATTCAACACCCATTTCCATTAGCCCCTCCTAATATAACAGCTCAATCTTTTTCTCCTCCATTTATAACAACAGAAATAATATATAAATACGATAGATATACAAAAAAGACGATCGGATACATAACCTTCTATAACCCATACTCAGGATTGTCATACACATGTATATTCTAAAGATATTCACATTTCACCACCTCCTTTTTTTTCATTTTTTCCGAACCAAATCAAAATCCCTCTCCTCGCACAGGACCCCAGGATTTATTAGTAACACACTACGATTGTGAAGAAAACGACAATACATAAATGCTATAAATCAAGAAACACAATGTGAATCCAAACCACAAGCTATAGAAACCACACATGTAATAGCTTCATTATACTCAAAAGCCCGAGCAACAATACTAATAGGATACAAATTTATAGCAACATTTTCCGAAATGAAAGTACATTGTTCACAAGTTTCAAACGGAAATAAAAACAGACTAGACTACGAATCTTTCCACCACAGTAACATCAAAAAAATGTTACATCTCAGCCCTGAAGACTGTAAAAACGAACTAAAGCGAGTAAACCTTACACCAAACATAGGCTCAAACAGAAAACTCGTAAATTTTCAAGTTTTCCTAGACTTAGCACATCAAGCCGAGCTTGAAAAACACCAAGGTCACATACGATTAGATACAAAAGTCCCTGAAGCACGCGGAAGATTAACATACGATCTTCATGATAAAATTTGGATAGCACGCCTTGGAATAAATAATCCCTCAAATTTCAAAGCAGATGCAAAAAATAAAGAATACCAAGAAATAATGTTTTTCGATTGGAAAATACAATTTGAAAAAGTACAAGATACACGCGACTTAAAAGACGACACAATACTTCACCAAGGAATTAGACTCTTTCGCAAAAACGACCAAGGATATTGCGATCCTACAACACGCACACAAGCAACCATTGTTTGGTTTGCCGAAGAAACCTGTACCATTTTCCAAGTAGCAAAAAACACGCTAGAATGGTTAAATTTCAACAACAACATTTTATTGAAACAATCTCATATGAGGATGAAAACGCTGACCAAATCAGAAGTACAAATCAGAATTTTAGAAACATCCACAATATAGAAAATAAACTAACACGATTTCAAGTATACCCAGAAAAAGAACTTGCATGTAAATACAACAAACCAATTTACAAAACAAAATATTCAGAAATTCTTGTCGAATACGGAAATGGTTTCGACATGAGTACAAGGACACCGTACACCCGACAGCCACATCTCACTTATTCACTGATGAAAACTCATACGTTTCAGTAACAATTCAGAAGAACACAGGACAGACCGGTGGAAAATTAAAACCACAAGACACAGATAGTACACCATTACAAGAACTATCACTTATGAACAGCACACATTTTGGCGCAATTCTTTTTGATATACATTTAGACGTGAAATTAGACTACACAAAAATAAGAATTTTTCAAGAACTGTCATTATCAGAGCTAGAAACACTCTATCAATTATGTGAACTTGAAAGAACACAAACTATACAGTCACTAGCACTAGCAGTTCTAAAAATACCATATGCAGGATATTTACTATCCGGAAATAGATCAAACTTCAATGATTATGAAGGAAACGTTTTATGGTGTTACACTTATACGAAAAATGTATCACATTTATACGTTTTTGAAGATAAACGATGTTATAAAAGAATCCCAATATTCTACAAAAATAAAGTACAGTTTGTTGATACACTTTCGAGAAGAATTTTTTTTTGGTATACAGCAGTCCCATGTGGATCAAAAAATAGCCACAATGTTGTAAAACTAAACCCTGACGAAGACAAATACTACCTACTCACACCAGATCCAACACTAATGCCACCATTAAAAAAGTTTTCACCTGAAAGTATTGGAGCTATTGCCCGCAACCCGAACATCGATTTACAATCGATTGGCATTTACTGAAAATAAGACATACAACATCACATTCGTACACAACAATTTCAAGAACTACTTTAAGAATGGACACAATACAACGACAATCAATAGATCAGAATTTACGCAGGATTTTCAGACATTTACGCACAAGATTACAGTGGATATTTTAAAGAAATTAAAGATCACATTTATTTAATTGGCGAAAAATACCGACCACAGGATATATCACCCATCATTATTTTTAGTTTTGTAAACTTAAAAAATAAACTTTATCTTTTCTAGGATGGCCCTATTACATCTTAGAAAGATTGACTATATTATAAGCAATGTTTATTTTGTTGGATATATTTTCTCTCTATTAAAAGGAACCTATAACACATGCGCAATACACACACAGGTAAATAGACAAGCAAGCGTAGCACGCATACTTTTCGCAGGATTTTTTGGAATATTTTCCACATCCATATATAAAATAGTTTTAGATGCACAAATAAAAGAATCCAACACAAAAATATCAACTACACCAAACACATATGACGAATCACAACACCATAAGAACACATTACCCACAGCAACACAATTACCTAGTCTAAATCAAAATCATCCTTTATCACTGGTACCACGAAATTTTAGAAATTTAGCACTCGTAAATATTGCGAGACCATTTCATATACCAAGCCCAATTCACCACATAGTAACACAACAATCTCAAAATGACGATACATATGAATAAAAAATCGAACAACCACATACCACAAATTGAACAATCATTTTTTTAGCCCACGATGAGCCGACAAATTGGATCCTTTCACCGATCAATATCCCATCCAGCCAATCTCCAAAACCCAATTCCCATCATACCATTTTTTGCTTTTCCGCCAACTGAATCACCCCATATTTACACATCATCCGGCATGGATTCTGACGCTAACTCAGATATCACAGTTTTTCGTAAATTACCGAATTTAATAATTCAGATATAGAAACCCCCAGACGAATTCGCAAACTCCGAACCCAGCCCATCAACATTTTCTCAACCCCCCTTTCGACCCATCCACTCCCAATCCCAAACTGATTCCCCCTCTACTATCTCTCATATTTCCAAAGTAACCCCGACATACTCCCCCTTTACCAATGAACGTTCCAACAACAATTCCCCAGAAACCACGCAATTCTGATATGAACTAAATAACCAAATAACAGCCTAAACAACAAGTACAACACCCTCACTTCCCAACCAATCATCAATTATCGTCAACCATAACATCATCAAACCCACCAACTCCTACACCCTCTTCAAATTATACCCCTTCTTTAGCTCAATCCTCAACATCAACAAAATCATCATCCACTACTAACCGTGCATATAGAATATTCAAACGAAATTTTCTTTCCACCCGTTTCCCTCCAAACCCGGAACAGCCCGCGATGATGTAAACTACCCTGAATTTCTCCAAATTTCGTTACCCCTCTTTCCTCAATATACAATTAGTCACTCCAACTCTCACACTGAACAACTCCACTATGTCGATGAGCATGTACTAACCCCCACACTCCACTGGACATCATTTTATCATTTCTCAAACCCACTTTGTACACCACGAAATAACACACCTCAGGAAGTAGAAAAAAGTAAAAATGACCTTTTGAGACTAACTAGAGCAAAAACAACTAGACAATTTACGCATGTAGGATACAAAAAGCTAATAAAAAGTTTCACCGCACCCCGAGCTAATGAATTTTCCATCAAGCACTATGACCAAATTATCATCAGACCTAACCAGGATCAATTCCTCGACGATGAAAAATTCGCTAACCCGCAACCAACCGACAAATTTTTCATCCGAAAACCCTACATCTTTACACTAAGCTCAATGGATAGAAAACACGATCACATCATTTCCAAAGCACTAATCGACTTCCAGGCTTATGAATCATTTTACGACAAATTTGAAATTTTTTCACTAACCTTCCATTTCCTCACTCCAAAAGATGGAGATCTGCACTGTTCACGCGACATCATGTTGAGAACTAAACAAACGCATACTTACTTTTACTATAGACTCATTCAAAATCTCTCTAACTTACACACACCTTCACGACAACCCCACCATTGATATCAATTTATTAACTCTACGTATACATCACCATTTTTCATAAATTTCACATATTGTATTAAAAATAGTAACCTTCAAGGCACCCTCCGAAACTATGACCCAACAACCCAAATGTATATATTTTGTCCACTCACCAAGACCTTCAATGTCGAAGAATCCCGACCCCTCATTGTTCCGCATGAATATATTCAACCTGTAGAAATCCCAATATTAGAATTCATTCACAATACTTAATATAATCACAAGCTTTTTAACTTCATCCAGCACACTAATCACGATTTTTTCACTAGCACTGAAGAACTAAAGACCATAAAAGCACTTCAATCGCTTTGGCCACTGATTCAAACTAAAAATATCATTCGCATATCAGCAAAACTAATAATCACATCAGATGCAATACACAATATCTTCCCGCATGGCTTCTTCCCAGATGACTAGGTAAGTATGAATTAAATAATTCAAAACTAATAAATTCAAAACAAACTAACCATTTCTTATTAAATGTTTTTTCTTTAGTCTTTAGATCACCATCATCTACAAGCAGAAAAAAAAATTGCAAACTCTTTTATAAATTATAAACTTTGATTAACAAACCGCAATAAATGATACAGTATAATTTTTTCTCCACAGTAGTCTATTCATCTCTAAATTCTTTTATCCAATGTAGTTAATCTAAATACAATGAAAAACATTTAATAATTTCAATCCCCGCAAAGCAGTAAATTTAAAATTTTCCACAGTAAATCTATACAAACGCCAGCAGTAATAACCTTTTCAAGACCAAATTCACTCGCACACAATTTTTGTTCACTCTCGCACAGCTCGCCCACGACGAATTGTTTAAAATAATGATTAAAGTTTCAACTTTCACTAATAACAACTCAATCTAGTAATAACAAATTTCCATTTTTCTTTTAACCCGGTTGGAAAGGAATTATATATTAATCCCAACTAACCAACGCAGCTTACTAAACAGCATAAACCTCAAACTAACAGCATGAATAAGAAAAGAAAACCCACAGTATCCAAACCGGATTAAACCAGCTGAAAGAACCCGATAATTTATTCTTTTGAAGACTATTGATAAGTCTAACAAAGAAAACATAAAACACCAAAAAGTCGAGAGACAAACCCAAACCAATCAATTTGATTTTTGAGAAAAAGGACACAACCAAACAACCAAAACAACAAAAGGAAAAATTCAGTAACAAACATGACATGAAAGGTTAACACAAAACAGGACCCCAAAAAAAACAGCATGCAACCATACCCTCACTCCTGGCCTAACCCACCAGAAGATGACGTCCTGAGCATGCTTAATAGCCGGCCTAACCCACCGTGCTAGAACACACGCTTTGTGACACACTCCTTATTTTTGATAACAGGTATTCAAGTGTGAGTAACTCTTTAAATTAACTGAACTAAAATAAAAGCTATTGCGATAAAAAAAATTGAATTAAAATAAATAAAAGAAAAACTAACTAAACATTTATTTATGTAATTTATATAATGCAGTAATATAGATCATACACAATACTAAGACGACCTCATCACACTCAATCCACAGAATGGCTGAACACAACCGAGATGCCGCTCGCAACCACAACTCAAAGGATTTGAAATACGACTTGACTCCGAAGCAAAGGACTTCATTGAAACAGACCAATGACAACCTTGATGTTCAAGTATACGTACAGATCCAAGTTACAAGGCATTCCCTCCAAACTCGGGCTTCACGTCATTCCCAAACAAGATCGGAACACAACCGAGACGAACATAACATTTTATCCTTATAATATAGATCATACACAATCACGAAGTAAAGCATCAAGCAACTAAGACGACCTCATCACACTCAATCCACAGAATGGCTGAACACAACCGAGATGCCGCTCGCAACCACAAATCAAAGGATTTGAAATATGACTTGACTCCGAAGCAAAGGACTTGGGCTTCACGCCACTCCCAAACAAGATCGAAACACAGTTCTCCACACCGATCAAGAACAGACGAACATAACAAACCATTTGGAAATCAGATTGATTTTGATGACGGTCTCAGTCGTCGTTGAATGACAAAACAACTTTTACGATTCCAGCTTCCTGGAGCTTTCACCTCCAAGAACGGAAAAAAAATGGTGCGCGCGAAATACAAACGATCACTATTCATCCTCCATTACAGATAGAAGTCGAAGAAACAAAAACTCTGTAAAACCCGGATGGATGGAACTTGATCCAAACTATATATTATTATTGGTTATAAGTTAGATATTTTATCCTTATAAAATATTAAGGACTAACCAATCACACTCCAACAAACTAACAACCCACTTATTTAAAGTGCTGAAATTACTTGTAATTTCAGCACCAGAGCACTTTGATTTTAACTTACAATCTAGTTGCTTTCTCCAAGAGACCGACTCGTTACAAAACCAGTATACCCTAGATCTATTGAGACTAAGAGATATAAGAGTATGATTAAGATCGGTATTAGACTAAGAAGTTGCACAAATCTATCCGGCCGAAAATAAGATATCGTGACGAGCAGACGGTGTACCATATCTTAAATTACTCTATGAGTTAGAACAACTGTTACAACTCAATATATCAAAGACCCAATTCCCGAATTTGTCAAAACTCCCAAGCAAAGTTCCTTGTTTCTCCTTTTTTTCTAAAGATTTTTAAAATTCAAAATCCTGCTTGATCATATGGGAAAAAGATTTCCAGAGACTTGCTTTCAAAGTTTTATCAACTTTGAGCTATCCTCTCAAAATTACAACAAAATCAAATAACTTGACTATCTACTCAAAAATTAGCATTTTGTCGTTGTTAATATACAATAAAATCAATTAACTTGATGAGAAAACTTGCAGAGATGCTAATGTTATAACTTTTATGTATTTCTTATATCAGCGAGAATTCTTATTTTTACAGCAAACAACCTGTAGTCATTTATCTTCGCAAATTTTTTTGTTGCTTTTTATTCTTAGTTGGAAGATTTGAGTCCTTAAAAGGTAAACTTTTCTCTGATTGGATAGGAGAACTAGAACAAAACTGAATTTCTTTTGTGATTGGAAACGCCAATGTCTAAAATACTCCTGTAATGGAACTGTATACTGATTGGACACGACTTTGATATAAGTTTTCGATAAAAGGGAGCACAAATCTGATTGGATACGACTACAGACCAAAATAGGAAAATCTATTCTGATTGGTGATCCCACAAATTTGATTTGAAAGTACCCCTCGCTCTTAACCCAAAATCAGTTTAATTTCAATTCAACTACCGTCAACTACCTCCTCTATCAGCTCTCAATCAGTCATAATCCTTGTTCCATATTCCTTCACTTGGTAACTTACTTCTCAGAATGTTCTTCTCCATTCAGAATAACAACTTGACATTCTCGGTCGAGTTTTTACCAGAAATGTTGACAAACAAGAAGCTCTGCTCGTGTCAGTCTCTGCAATTTTCTTGGCTCAAATGGATGTCCCAATTCAAATTTGGCACATGATCAAAGTCATGAGGAGAGTCTTCAGTGAACATCACCAGATGCAGTATAATATCATTGAGAATCAGCTTTTGACGATGGGAATGATGTTACAGATAGGAGAACAAGTTGAGATGAACTATCCCGAGGTTCCTGAATGTAGATATGTGCTCAGCCAGTCAACGACTTCCTCTTTCCTTGGAAGAGAAGATGGGATCAGCTGAACAACCCATCGCAAGAGACGAAGATGAGGGGTTCTCTGAAACAATAGCTCAAAACACCCCACCGCAACAACCACCAGCGATGGAACCTCGACCACATCTGCGTTCTCTAGAGAACCTCGAGAACTCTTGACAGCATTTTGTTTATTATTATTTTTAAATAGTGGTTGTTTGTCATTAATTTCATCTTTTTGTTAATATTATCTTTTTTCAAAATCCTTTAAACTATGAGAATAGATGAGTAGTTCAGGGTAAAACACACCAAAAGATTGATAAAAAATTAGAACACAATTTAAATTAGTGATACCATTTTTGCACACAATTTCAGAAATTGTTTTGCACACATGTTAGAGAAAATACTAAAATTTTTTTATGCAAAAAAAGTGCAAATAATTCATCACTTTTTGCGTTCATTTTTTCACATCTTGTCAAAAAAACTGAAGTTTTTTTGCATCTTGTCCAAAAAATTGAAACAATTTTCAAATTTTACAGAAACAACTGAAACACTTTTAGCATTTCGACAAAAAAACTGAGTCTTTATTTAGCAATTTGTTGAAAAAAATTTAAAATTTTTTTGTAACTTCATAAAAAAACTGAAACGTTTTTTGCAGCTTCTTGAAAAAAAAGAAGAGAATTTTACACATTGCTTAAAATCTTGGAGCGATAACTTGCATATTCACTAATCAACTGTGCCAAATTTTCTTTTTTCTCTTTTGATTTTAGTAATTTTGTAAGAATTTGAAAGATATTAGATAGATTGTCAAATGTGTTTTCATCTTTTCTTTGAAAAACTGACATGGTTACTGTTTACCAATCCTTAACCATCAATTTTCACGTCTCCAAAAAACAGTCGATTTTTTTAAACAAATCAGGTTCATACTTTGAGTTTTGTACTTTGAGATTTTTTTTTCCAGAAATGCTGAGCCAATAGTTTGCGTGGAAGCCAGTTTCTGGTTAGAACATAAATGAAAACGTTTTCATTGCAAGTTGTGATGAACAGCGCAATTAGGTTGGTTGAAAACTTTGCCAGTTGATGGAATAACATTCGATTAAAATCTGTATTTGTACAGAGTGTAGAGACAATCAATAATTCGATAAGTGAATTGAAATTTATCCAATCATGTGAAATTTGATCGGAAGCTGAACCAATCAGAAGTATGTGGAACTAACAATTATCCAAAGAACAAAATGAATTGTTGTTAGTGAAACAAAGCTCTTGGGTTACTCTTTGTTTTTGCGTAAAATTCACTAGATACGGAAAAAATTCGATTTTCTACAGTAATTTGAATAGAAGCTGGGAAGTGCTTGACACATGGCAGCAGTCATCTGTAACAATGATTTTGCTTAAAAATTGGATTTTTATAGGAGCGCTAACACCTACACAGGTACCATATATGAAAATTTTATACAAATATTCCATATTTGATACTACTTCCATATAATGGACATCATGATGACTCCTTTTGTTTACTTCCTTTTCATTTAATCTCATAATCATTTCTCTCATTTCTCCTCATCTGATCAATTTGCTCTTTCATTTCTCCTCATCTGATCGGTTTGATCGGTCATTATGTTCTCAAGAGAAGATACTAGTCCCATTTACATTGAATTTTTAAAAAATCGAACAAGAAATTGGAGACTTGCTTGGTCCCAAAAATCCTACAAAAGGAAAAAATACTTTCAGCCCTGCTTCCAACTTTTCAAGAAAAATGAGTTGGGACAACTCAAAATCAGTCGGCAAATCTATCTTGGTGAAAAAGAAGGAGAAGCAATCTCGGCAATTAGAATGCAGTTATTCACGATGCTGAAAATTTTGAACTTGAACTCGTTACTATAATGGAACTCACTTCTGAAAAAGAATCAGATATGGAACAGGAGTTTGCCAACTAAAACAAAGTGTATGGCATGGCAGCTTACAATAAAAACCAGTTTATGTCACAATCAAGAAACATCCCTGCATTCAGATTTGACTATTCGCTGCAAAAGTGAAAGTGGCTCTAAAACAAGTTGCCTAGCTTAACTATATTTTGAACGAATTAAAAAACTGTCCCAAATTTTGGGAGACTTTACGTTTGTTGAGAACTGTAATGTACATTAGATCTTGTTATTTATGTTTAATCTTGTTTTTAACTATTTATTCGTCAAAATCATTTTCAGTTAGTATTCGAGTTGAACAGTATGAGTTGGAATATTAGTTTTTCAAAAAATTTGATCTTAAAACTTTACAACAAATTATGATTTTTTCATATTGTTCTACAAAAAAGGTCCTAAAAAACTTTGCTCACTGTTATAGAATCCCAAAACTTACCAAACTTGCAGAATTTGGACGTAAACTCACAAATATCTCTTTTTGAGTGGACTCTGCATAATGATAAAAGAAAACTTTTCATATCATACCGATCCCATTTCAAGAAATAGATCTTATAGAATATCGTAGAAAGACAAATCGATGCAAAAGTAATCAATTTTTACAACTACAAAGGGGAGAATAGGATAATTTGCTCGATGTACTTACCTCATTATTAGATTATTTAGAGACATTCAAAAAAATTTGTATCATTGTTGACGAATGTACTGTAAAAAGTGAACGTACAGAAATTGAAAGAATTTCTAGAATTTGTGAGAATTTAAAGCAAGATTTTTTGTCAAAAAAAGAAAAAAATTCTTTCTTTTTATCTGTATTGTTTTGGACCTAGGCATAAACTTAGAAGAAATTGACCAAAATTTTCTTTTGGAGGTTAAATTGAATACCAAAATTCCTGTATGGTTTATTTTTTTCCAAACTCCAAAACCTTAAGACTTTACGCAACTCAACATGACCCTGCTGGATCTGCAGAATCTACAACGAAAAAAGGTCCTGGATATTGTTATAATGCAACTAATATTCCCATTCATTTTTTTTCGGTCACATGACTGGGTTACTTTTCTGTTTATATGTTAAAGTTTTTGCTTCATCAATTAATGCATTTTTCGATTTTTAGTCATTATAACCAAACGACTCCAGAGCAAACAGTGAATATAAAGAGCCTGGTGCTTTCGGATTTTGAAAGTGTTGAGAACAATAGAGCGAAATTAGGAGTTTTTAAGGATGGAAAAACAAGGATATTCCTTTCTTCCTACTAAAAATTTTTAAGCGGTATCCCAATCTACTTGGTGTACAAAGCATCTTTTTGGAATCAGTTAAGCAGTGGTTATGAAAAATATACTGAGCTTGAAAAAATTTAGAAAAATCTGGCAACCGCAGAAACAGAGGTTTTTTGCAAAAGTTTATGAAAAAGTTAAAATCCTTTCACAGAAATTTGGAAACAAAGGCTACAAATTTGGATGACTAGGCATGCCCAAAAAGTAAGTATTTGATTTTCAAAGATGAATAGTACAATTGGAGGTGTAGCAACTACCAATTTCGTCCTGCAAAAACTCTTCACTGTGCAGAAAGAAAAGCATTTGCATACGGAACATGGACTCGATTTTGTTTCAAGTTAAATTGTAAATCAATTTAACTTAATTGTTTTACATTTTGAAATTTATTTAATTATCATTGTCAATTTTGTTTTAGAGTTGAGATGGTCGATCAATGTGACAAGCGCGTAATCTTAGGAAATGTAGATTTTAAAAATCGACCAAAAATATAAAAATTACCGAAGTTATAAAACATAAAACAATATACATCAAAATCTTTTTTTTTATCAAAGCAATTTGGGAAAAGATGTGGAGTTACAAAAAACGCATATTTAAAAAATCGAAATAAAAAATACGCGCCTTGTTCAAGTCACCGAGAGATGTTTAACGAATCAAAATATTAAATTGAAAACTAGGACTAGGATTTTATTTGGAAGAGTGGTATCAAGATGCAACATCATTTCCTTATGGTCATTTTTTTTAACGATTTAACCCCAAAAACAGTTATTTCACTTAGATATTGCTTTTAAAGTGTCTCTCCTCTCCCAACATTTAAAAAATTTTGCCTAAGACTTCGAAAACAAATCATTCTCAATCTTCCAAAGAATTCACTCATATCTATAATTACCCCATTTGTCATTAAACGATTGACATAATAAGGAACAGTTTGTTTTTATTCCTTATTGAGTTTATCAATCACAAATTACACTTCCAAGAAAAAAAATTGGAAGAAAATCAAGAAAAAGAGGAGACTATACCAAAAGACTTTGATTCAATCTAGAGTGCTATAAAATCAACGTTGAAAGGAGTAACAGAAAGCACCTTTTTAATTTAACTTTTTGATTTCTCCCAGAATTAATCTGAACCAGTCAGAAAACATCATATTAGATAAGGGGGATACAAAAAAAGAGTTTGGAGACTTTGTCTGTGCACTTAAGCAAAAAAATACCAATTTTCCAGATGTTTATTTTAATATTTTGGAGGCAACCCAAGTTCTACTCAAACTTGCTATCAGCAAGAATGACAAAACCAAAGGCAGAGGAATTTGGATCTCTTTTAAAAACTGAAGAGGTGAGGCTAAAAAGATTGTATTCCAAGAACATAGCTGCGCTCGGGTCTGTGCAAAACTTGAGTAAGGCGAGCGGTTTTTCAAAAAGGAAAGTGGAACACTTCAAACAAACCAAGACATCGTATACAAAATTTAGTCCACTAATCAGACGTTTCTGAACACTTCAAGTTTTTTAAAATATATATCAATGAAATCTGTTTTATGGAATTGGCTTTTGTAGACAAAGTAGCTGGTCAAACAATGGATTTAAGTAATAATTAGTTGCTGTAGACTATTTTCGATAATTGTCAGAGTTCAAAAAAAAAAATACACAGGAGACAATTTTCAAGCTTTGGAAACAATCATTTCTCAAAAAAAACACTCCTGAAAAGCTTTGGGTTGATAAAGGAACAAAATATGGGAGAATTTTCAAAACAAAATGAAATGAGAAAGACATTGAAGTTCACTCTACAAGGAGTGAAACAAAAGCTGCATTTGCAGAGAGAGCAATTTAAAACTTGTAAAATAATTTGTCTTTAAAACTTATAATAAAAAATATATTGAACATCATGGTGAAAAATTTGTTTCCAAAATTAAACAATTTGTTTCTACCATAAACTGTTGCCCAAACGGTCTTCTGGGAAATCTCTAGGAGATGTGAAAAAAACTGACTTTTATCGATTTAGTAAAAAAAATTGTTCATGGAATACTCTAAACCAAAAATAAAAAAGTTGGTGATAGATTGAGTTTTCCGAAAAATGATTTTCCGTTCCAAAAAATATACAAACCTCAGCTTACCGATAAAACATTTGAAATATCAACAAGGAAACCGACATTATTAATCATCAAAGATCTCAAAAAAGAAAACTTCTAGGCAACTCTTTTGAAAAAGAGCTGATGAAATGTTTAGATTAAAGGTAAATCATTTTTAAAATTACATTTATATCGATCAGTAGTCATGGATTTTTTCCCTACTGAGCTAGTTTCTAATGCTTCTTTTTTATTGTTATCCGAATAATAGTCGTAGTTTTTTTTTACCGATTTCCTACTGGAACAAATAAATATTAAAGGAGAATGGGAGTTTGCTTTTTCAGAAATATCGTACCCTTCATTGTACCAGAGCGTTACTGAAGAAAATTTAACTTTCAAAGATGGGAGAGAAGGTCTTGATGGAAAAAGAATGATTGAACCGATGCATTTTGAACCTGAATTTTGTCCAATTGTTGTTGATATAGTTGTACCATCAATGACAAAGTTCGAGGTGCACAAAAAAACGAACATTACGGAATTTATGTGTCAGTAGATAAAATTACACTACAGAAATAGTCATTCATTTACTTCGGGATCAATCGTTGTTTATCATTCAAAGCGCTGATTTAGATCATAATTTTGGTTGTGATAGAGAGCAAAATTGGACAGGAGTAATAATGAAAGAACAAGGTTCACATTATCTTCAGTATTCTCAAAACATTAAAAGAATACCTTCCCTGCTGATATATAGTGATATTATAGAATATAATATGGTAGTTGATACAAAAACTCCTTTACTTCGTTGTATTCCTTTCATTTCCAAAGTAAAAAAAATGGAGACATAACATTTACAGGACAGTGCATGAATTATCAATCCTTCACGAACTTATAATTTAAAAAGTTATTAAAAACTCTTTTCAAAGAATAAAAATAGAATTAAGGGACACTACAGGCGAAAATATTTTTCGTTTGTGATCCGTAGGAATTACACGAGTTGTTCTATTTTTCCGCAAGATTTCAGACAATTTTTTTCCGCTTATACTTCATGCGAAATGGTTGCTCCAAACTCTGCTAATTTTCCCATTTTCGTTGACATGCAAAACAAAATGGAAGAGGTTTTGGTGCTCCTGCACAAACTCTTGGAAGAACTACAATCCCATTTATTAAAAACGTATAGTCCCAGCTGCAAAAAAAGTTGGGGCAGGTTTGTTTGAAATTGCAGCACCAGAGATTGGAGAAATGTTACTGGACGAAAAAAAAACATCAAAAAAACTGCAACAATTTTTGGAACAAAAACAGTTGGAAAACGTTTAGGAGGTTGGAAAAAGAAATCTAAGCGTATAACTGGTAAAACAAAGTCAATCACTCTGGCAAAGACATTTCTGACAATACAAATTGAGAAGAAATCAGAGTAGTCATTTTTGGTACGGAGTTTTTACAAATTCTTTTTTGAAAAGTTTGATAAAGTCCCATTTTTGGAGAAGTTTATGTCATCTTGCACACAGGAAAATTTTTCTAGTACTTATCTAGATGAAAGCTATTTTGAATTTGAATTTGAGAAGGATCGTAACCTTTATTTCAAAATGCGTGATACCCACCTCAGTTTAAAGCTTCAATGACTCAAAGGATTCAAAAAAGAAAAATCGGAACCTAGAGCAAAATGAAAGGATGACTCAGATGAGGAAACAGAACCTTATTCAACCTATGAGAACAATCTACTATATTCTCTATTCTCCAATTGCGAAACTTTTTTTTATCAAAACAATGGTTGACACCGCCATTGGCTTATATCCTCATTAAGCACAAACAACGAACGAATTTATTTCGTCTTCAGTGAGTAATAAAGGAACAGTTGATTGTCATGGATATGGTTTTGAAGAATTTACGGACGCTTTTGAATTGTATCCGTTCACTGATAGAGCAAATTCCTTAGTTCAATCTATGGGAGGCTTGCAAATGATTTCCTTACTTGTTACAACTTATTACTACCAAAAACCAAAATTCGAAGTTAACTAATTAGAGCTAGACCTAATTTTTACATGCTGTCTGATAATCCAATTTTAGTCTGAAAATTGTTGCTTGTTTGCTGTTTACTAGAAAAATTTAAGTAGCTGGACGTAATCATCAATACTTTCAATCGAATCTGGAAAAGGAACCTGCTCATTACATTACATGGAAAATATAGCAATCTTTATCATTCCATCACATCAAAGCCAGTTTTTTCAGGAAAAATTTTTCAATAATGCTTCAATCAGAAGATTACTGTTGCAATGAATCCAAATTCAACTGTTGGGGGATCTTTTCACAAAAATATTTTCAACTATCAACAATTTCATTTGAGAGAGCTTAAAAATACTCGGGATTGAAGAGCAATTGTTTCAATAGATACAAAATCTCCTCATCATCCTTATGTTACAAGAATGAAAGCAATGCAGTTTAACCAAGGTTTTCCAGCTCTTCCTATGGAAGCTTTTCAAAACCACTATAGTCTTGTTTTTGACTTGACTTCACTACAGGATGCAGCCGAACAGTTGCATTATCCAGAATTTAGTGGAGAAAGCTTGAGATTGGAAATGTTTTTCCAATTTCCCTTTGAGCAAGTAACAAAAACGATAGTCTTGCGAGAAAGACTATCTAAGCTTCAAATTGACAAACAAAAATATTAAATTGACAAATTAATAAATCTCCAGAAAAGTAGACAATCATTTTTGTTTAGCTTAAAATTCGAGATAAATAATTCAGCTCCAAGCAATGATAGGAGAGAAAATGAATCATGGTCGCTCGGTCGCACAATACTTACTACTTTGCTGATTTGTTGGGAAGAAAACGTTTTAACAACTCCTCTTTGAAGAAAAAGTACCAGCGCACATCTTAAAATAAATTTCAAAAAACTGGTAAGTTGGGTAGTTTTTACGCAATTTTTTCAGCATTTTTTCGTTTTAAATTCTACCAGAAGGCCTTGAAAGACATTAATGTTGTTTAGATTTCAAAACTTATTAGTAATTATATGTAAGAACGCAGAATGTTACTTTTAGGTGAGTGTACGCTGATGCAATAAATTTATAAAGGATGTGGTGATTTTTACTGAAACTGTAATTTGCAATAGTATTTTCGTTTTTGTACTTAAACTTTTGTGAAATTAATTTCTTACTTAAAAAAGGAAAGTTACGATTTGCAGAAGTTCAGTCGAGAAAATCCGGGAAAATATAGGAAAACTCGAAGAAAATGATTATTTATGAATACTGAGAGCAAAAATTCCAATAAAAGTTAAAAACAGTAAACTGAATATGATTAATTATATCAAGAAATCTGAATAGGAAATTTTCCAGTTAAATTTTGCTTGCTTCGACACTAATCTTTTGAAAACATTTTCTCTGGGAAAGATATGTATACTTTGAAATTTCAAGATCCACAGATTGAACTTTTTGTTAAATCTTTGACAGAAAAAAATTCTAAAGACATCTCGTGTGATTTAAAAATTGAGAAAGAAGAAAGAAGCAAGTTTGCAGTGAATGGAGATGATTTTTCAAGAATTGAAATTGAAAAAATGAAAAATCCAACTGGCAACCAGTTTGTAGTATTAAAATTGAACGAATTATTTTCAAAAACTTTCTGTTGTTACCGAAACTTACCCATCGCCGTCCCTGTTCACCGTGGGATGTAACGTCTGGTGTTGCAATTTTAAGATAATTGTATGAGAAAAATTTCGTTTATTTACGTTCACTAACTCGCTTAAGTAAGCAAACATAAATTTTTCTACATACGTCAGCGTCCTCACTCACCACAATGGGTAAAATCTGTTGTTGCAAACTTGACATACTTGTGCGAGAAAAAAAATTTTTACGTCCACTACTTTGCTTTAATAAACAAATATGAAAGTTTTACTGCGAAAAATGTGAATTTTTTCTGAAACTTAACATTTGAAACTTATCATCAAAAAATTTATCACATCATAATACATCGGGTTTTAAACATTTCCGTTTGAAGTCTATAACCTTGCTGTATCGGTAAATCGGGCGCCAAAAAATTTTGAAAGTTTTTCTCGAAACTTACCATCTTACCATCTCAAACTCAGAAATCTCTAACTTTAATACATGGGAAATCTATTCCCTATGTTAATACATAGGGTGCTGATTGGATACTCTATAGCCCATTTTAATACATGGGGTCAGCACAACCCGGCAATTTCTACCCAACATATACTACTAAACGTAAAAAAAACGAGAAAAAATTCCCGCGTCCCTACTTGTAAGAGAAAGTTTTTGCTTACTTCCACGAAAAAGGAAATTTGACTGAGAAGTTTTTCTGAAACTTACCATCTGAAGCTTACCGTCAAGGAAAATCATCATAAAACATAAGATTTTAATTTTTCCATTTTAAATCTTTATCATTGCAGTATCGACAAGTTTGGGCTCCAGCAGTTTTTTGAAAGCTTAAGTGTTTTTTTTCAAAACTTACACTCTTACCGTCTGAAACTCTGAAACCAATCATTTATCTTAACACATTGGTAATATATTCCCGATGTCAATACATAGGGTGGTGACCGGATACCCTATTGCCTTTCTTAATAAATGTAGGTCACCACCAACCCCCCCCCCCCCCCCCCCCCTAATCGATTTGGCTCCAACATTTACTACTATCGATCTATGATACGCAACATCATCACCAGGATTTTGCACACTGAACGTCTTCAAGGTACAACTCGTAGTCAATCTTCTAAGAACCGGAAAAAAAACAAGAAACATCTAACAAACTGATGATGCAGTACCGTGCCACTAATACGGATTTATTTGCTAAAAAACTTCAAAGTTTTGCTGAGAGTTCAGTTATTTTTACGGCAAAAAGTAAAAATATGCGCTTCTTTCTTTGAAAATTTCGATTCTTTCTGAGCTTCAAAGGTGTGTTAATTATCAAGTATCGTGTTCTGGGTGTTGATCCAGCTACGTCAGGCAAGCAAACCGACACTTCGGAGCCGGCTTTGCTAAACATAGAAGGATTGATTTACCATTTAGAAGGCACCCGAAGCCATATGGAGACGACGCTTAGCAACTAGAGCTCAAAATTTCAGAGAATTGTACAGACAACTAAAAACTTTTGACTTTGGAAGACTTGCATAAACCGAGAACCAGGCCAAACTCCAACCAGCGTGAAGAGTAACGACGAAGAGAGCTAACTATTCAACTTTAGTTTTATCGTCACAGACTTTTCTGTCCTAACTATATCCAGATTAGTATGTTGCATTTTTTGTTTTTTTAGTTTTTTTGCTTTCGGAAACATTTTTGTAAATAATTTTGTACACTAATACCATGTGTATCAAAACTCTTTAAAAAAAAACTTGCAAGAATTTGGGCGACTTTTTCAAGGATGCTATCAAATTAAAAGAAAAATATATACAAACCGCTTTGGACTATAAAAAAACTTAATTTAAGTCAAAAATTACAGTTTGATTAGCTGGCTCAGACAAACTTAAGCTTTTCGCTAACTGATTCATACTATGACTCTTTTCTTTAAAGATGCGAAACTGGAAGAATCACTTGCTTAGAAAAATTATTAAAATTTCCCAAAATAATTCAATTTTGGATGAACCTTAATTACTTCACAGTTTCATAGCTTGAATTGCTGGTTCAAATAACTTGATTTTTTGGCAGACCAATTCGGTATATGAAATAACTTCAAAAAGTCGAAGTTTTTCTGGTTTAATTAGCTTGCTCATGGAGTCTTACAATTTTTTGAATCAGTTTTTGAGCTATGAATTAAATTGCTATAATTCAAAGATTAGAAGGGGTTGTTTAGTAATTCTTCAAAGATAATGCCATGGGTTGCTTGCTCACATAAAACTTTTTGAACCAAATCCCTCCGTTGTCTATATAGAAATAAATCAAAGTTTCATGGATTGACTAGCTTGCTGAGAAAAATTATTTTTGCAATTTTTTTTTGCTTTTTTTCGTGCTTGCAGTCAAATAAAATTGAATATTTCGCAGTTTCATAGCTGGAAGAAGAGCTTGCTTTGAAAAACTTCATTTTTTTAATGAAGCGATCCAGTCTTCGGAATAGATAAATTTCTTCAAATTTTTTTTTCTTCATGATTTAAGCTTTTTACAAACCGATTTGGTCATTGAAACAGTTGACTTTTCTCAAAAATATAAGTTGATTAGCTTGCTAAGAAGCTGGAAGAATGGCTCGCTAAGAAAAATTAAAATTTTGCAAAAAGATTGGGTATTTGCATTAACCAGAAATACTTCAAAAAGTCAAAACATCGGTTGCTTGCTCTAAAAAAAAACTTTATTTTTGCGAACCGAATCGCTTTTAATCTAACCTGAAATTCATCAAAGTTTATTAGGTTACAAAATTTGGGGAACAAAAAAACTTTTTGCGAGATTTTTTGCAACTTTTTCAACCATGCCATCGAATAAAATGAGATGTTTCAAAAATTCATAACTGGAAGAAGAACTTGCTTTGAAAAACCTTATATTTTCTTGAAACCATTTGGTCTTCAAATATCTTAGCTTCATTTGCTTGCTCAGAACACTTAAGCTTCTTATAAAAACGGTTTGGTCAAAGAAACCTTTTGAGTCATGTCAAAATATATGTAACTTGAATTGGTGTGCTTAGAAAAATTTGAGCCTTGTGCAAATTGATTCGCGCTAGGAAGTAATTTTTCTTCAAAGTTTCGAAGCGGGAAGAATGGCTTGCCTCAGAAAAAAATTAAAGTTTTGCAAAATGATTCGGTTTTTGGAATAACCTAAAATTTCCAACTTAGTCTTTCTGCAAACCAATTCAATATATGAAACACCTTGAAACAAGTCAAAAGTCCTTAGTTTGATTGACTTGCTCAAAGAATCTAACATCTTTTGCAAGTTGCTTTGCGCTATGAAATAATTAGCATTATTTCAATGATTCAAAGCTGGAAAAAGTGCTTGAAAAGAAATCACTTAAGGTTTTTGCAATCCGATTTGCTCTGCTGAATAACTTAAAATACTTTTAAAAATCGTCGCTTGAGTTTCTTGCTCAGAAAAGTTTTTTGTCGAACCGAATCGTTCTTTAACCTGTATTGAATTGCATCAAATTTTCATGGATTGACTAGCTTGTTCAAGAAAGTCTTTTTGCAAGACTTTTCATAATTTTTTCGATCATGCTATCAAATAAGTTGAAACATTCCAAAAGTTCATACATGGAATATGTTGCTCAGAGAACTTAAATTTTTGGCAAACCGACTGATTAAAAAATAAACTGAGCAATTTCAAAGAGAATCAAAGCTGAAAGAGGAGCCTGCTTTAAAAAACCCAATCTTTTCTGGAACCCATTTGGTCATTAGAATAACTCAATTTTCTTAAAAACTTCAATGCTACAATTGCTTAATCCGATTACTTCTTTGCAAACTTCTTTTTGTCAACAAAACATTTTGAACTATGACAAAATATAGAACTTGAGTAACTTGCTCAGAAAAATTTGAGCTTTTTGCAAATTGATTCGCGCTACGAACTTTTTTCCTTCAAAGTTTACAATCTTGAAGATTGGCTTGCTTAGAAAAAATTAAAATTTCATAAAATGGTTTGGTCTATGGATTAACCCAATTACTTCAAAAATCATAGCATGGGTTGTTTGCTCAGAAAAATTACTTACATAGCTTCATTTGCTTGCTCAGAAAGTTTGAGCTTTTTAAAAACCTTTTTGGTCTATGAAACAATTTGAGTTATGTCACAACATTTAGCTCATTTAGCTTGCTCTTGAAAACTTATGCTTTTTCTTAAACTAATTCGCGCTATAAAATGTTTTCTTCTTCAAAGATACGAAGCTGGAAGAATGGCTTGCTTAGAAAAAAATTTAAAATTCGCAAAATGATTGGTTCTTGGAATAATCTAGAATAGCTCAAAATTTCGTAGCTTGGATTGCTAGCTCAGAAAATTTTAGTCATCTTGCAAACCGATTCGGTTTATGAAATAATATGAAACCAGTAGAAACATGTCAATTTTTCAAAGCTTGATTAGCCTGCTCAGAAAAATTTACAATTTCTGCTCACTGATTTGCACTCCGAAGTAAATTGCTACATTTTTTATACTCAAAGATAAAAGAATGGCTTGCTTAGAAAAAAAAACAGGGTATTTGCGAACCGATTCCGTGTTTGGTTTATTTTAACATGATTCAAAAAGTCTTAGCTCGGAAAAATTTGCTTACCGTTTTACGCTATTATCTAAATTGAAACAAGTAGACGTTCACAGATAAAAGACTGAAATTAACCGGAAAAGTTTCGGATTTTAGAATGTCTTGGTTTTCTTCAACGATTCTCAGCGAAGCAATTCGTTTTTCACGAAACAGTTTGGCCATTGATATACCTTGAAATACTTCAAAACTTCATAGCTTGGTTAGTTTGCAATGAAACCATTAATAATTTTGAAAAAAACTTAGCGGGATTAGCATGCCTAAAACAGATAATTTATTGCAAACTAACTCATTCTATCAAATCACCTGAAACAGTTGAAAAGTTTAATCCAAAAATCTTTAAAGTTTTCTGAATTGTTTTAGTTTAGGAAACAATTTTAAAGATTTTAAATTTTCACATCATAATTAGATTGATGTGAAACACTCACACTTTTCCAAAGGCAATTGTGCTATGAAGAATGTTGAAATAAGTCAAAGAATCGTAGCTGGCATAGCTTGCTTAAAAATCTTTTTTTTAAGTTTGGATTGTCTTAATTCGGAATAACTAAAAGTAATTCACAAAGCTCGATTGTTTGCTCGGAAAAAATGTTTGCGAACCGATTCACGCTATAAACTAAATTGAAAAAGTAAAGGTTCAAGGCTGGACGTGTAGCTTGCTTACAAAAACCTATTTTTTGCAAACCGATTCGTTCTTTAGAACAGCTTGCTTGTCTGCAAAGATTCTTAGCTTGCTCAGAAAAACTTAATTTTTTTAAAGCCCGATTCGGCATGTGCAGAAAAAGGTCGAAGTTCATAGCTTAACTAGCCTGCTCAGAAAAAATCTACAATTTTCGCACATTGATTTGCAACAGTTTCAAGAATCAAAGCTAGAAGAACTGCTTGCTTGGAATGAAAATTGATAATTTTGCAATTCAAAAACTTTCATCATTAGAACTCAAGCAAACCCATTGGCGCTATGAAATATCTCGATATGTTTCAAAGTTTCAGATATGGAATAGTTTGCTCAGAAAAACTCAAAAATTGTCGCGAAGCGATTCGTTCTATTCAGTTTTTGAATTCAGTTTGCATTATGAAATAACTTGAATAATTTCAAAGTTTCAATGTAGCAATAGGTTAAGAAGAAAAAAATCAAACTTTTCGCAAACCATTTCGGAGTATGAAACAATTTGAAACAATTCGAAGAATTATAGCTGAAACAGTTTGCTCTTGAACACTTCATTTTAATGCAAACCGATTTGCTGTTTGGAAAAACTTTTAAAAATTCAAAAATCTTAGCCTTGATTGCTCGCTCAGAAGAGTTATATTTTTTGCGAATCGAATTGCACTTCGAAATAAATTGAAAAAGTGTAAAAAGCTGGAAAAAATAGATTGCTTAGAAATTTTTTTTATTATTTTGCGAACCGATTCGGTCTTTAGAAAAACTTGACTTATTTCAAGGTTCATAGCTTGCATCGCTCGCTGAGAAATATATAACTTTTGCGAACCGGTGTGCTCTATGATTTGAAAAGGAGTTATTTTATTGTTTCATTGCTTGAACATCTTGCTGAAAAAAAACTTACTTTCTGCAAATCTAAATGCTTTATGGAATTACTTGAAGTACTTCAAAGTTATTATGGAGGAAAAGCGTGCAGAAAAAAAAGACTTTTCGCAAACCGATTTGATCTATAAAAACTGAAATACATCGAAGACTCATAGCTTGAACATCTTACTCTTAAGACCTTGAACTTTTTGCAAACCGATTTGCGCTATGCAATAAAATTAATTGTTCAAAGATTCATAGCTTAAGTAGTTAACTCAGAAAAACAAAAATTTTCTAACTGATTCGCGCCATCGAATAAATGAAAATTATTAATTCCTAGTTAGAAAGTTCTGCTAAAAAGTACATGTTTTGGCAAACCGATGCAATTTAAAATTTAGATTGAAAAACTTCAAAATTGAATTTAAATTGAAAAAGTTTAAAAAGTTTCATCATTAGAACAAGTTGATCAAAAAAAGTAAGCAAACCCATTGGCGCTATGAAATTTCTCGATATGTTTCATTGTTTGAGATCTGGAATAGCTTGCTCAGAAAAACCAAAATATTGTCGCGAAGAGATTCGGTCCATAAAAAAAAGATTTTTTTTTAAGTTTCAGTTTGCTCAAATATAACTAAGCTTTTTTAAATTCAGTTTGCGCTACAATAGAAGAATCAAATTTTCAGTGTATCAAAAGGTTTGGAAAAAAATTAAACCTTTTGCAAACCGTTTCAGTCTATGAACAGCTGAAACAGCTTGCTCAAGAACACTTCAGTTTAATGCAAACCGATTCGTGCTATGATATCACTTGTAAAATTTAAAAGTATCCAATCGCTTGCTGTGGAGAATTACATCGTTTTCGAGACCTTATTTGCTTTATAAAAAAAAGTTAAAATTTTGAAGATTCATAGCTTGAAAATTTTGCTCAGAAAAACTTCAGTTTTTTACCATCCAATTCCCGCTGTGAAAAAACTTGAGGATGATTTAAAAATACCGCAGCTTGCATCGCTTGATGAGAAGTACATTTTTCTTGCCAAGCATTTGTCTTTGAAATTAAAAGAGCTATTTTGAAGGTTCATAGCTTGAAATATTATATCACGCTAGAGCAGCGTGCGAAGAAAACCTTACATTTTACGTGAACCGATTAAGTTTATGAGATAAATTGAAGTTTTTTGATTACTTTACTTGAACTTCTTGCTGAGAAAAAGTTAAGTATCTTGCTAAATAATTCCCGCTGTGAAACAACTAGTGAGTTTCAAAGTTCCATAGCTGGCATCGCTTGATGAGACAAATAGTTTTGCTTTGCAATCCGATGCTTTCATTGAGCTAAAGTTTAATATTTTGAAGATCCATAGCCTGAAATAAAATTCAATGGTGAATAGCAAAAAAAATTAAATTTTTCGCAAACGAATTTATGAAAAAATTTGAATTTTTTTGAGGATTCATAGCTCGAAAACATCTTCTTCAGAAAAATTGAAACGTTCGTTCTAAAAGTTAAAATTTTTGCGAGCCGGTTCGCTCTATGAAAAAAATCTTCATTTTACAAATTCATAGCTGAAGTTGCTCAGAAAAGCAATAAATCAAAACTGGAAATACTTGTCTGTATTTTTTTCGGATATACTTGATTGACGGTTTTTTAGAATTTAGTTTAAAATTTAGTTTAAAAATATGAAACAATTTAAAGTTTCATAAATTGAACAACTAGCTCAGAAAAAATTAAGCACACCGATTTGCGCTTTGAATTAACTTCAAGTATTTCAAAAGTTCTAGATCTGGAATAGCTTGCCTAGAAAAACCTACACTTTTCGCAAACCGATTCATTCTATGAATTAAATTGAAACTTTTTGATGACTCATAGATTGAACATCTTGTTCAAAAAATTTTAAAATTTTGCAAACCGATTCGCGCTATGATATAACTTGTATAGCCTAATTGCTGGCTTGTGTCACTTGCTGGGAAAACATTCGCTCTTGAAAAATTTTGCCAGCCGATTCGCTCTAAAGTTAGAATTTTTGCGAGCCGGTTCGCTCTATGAAAAATTATCCATGTCTCAAACTTTCATAGCTGAAGCTGCTCAGAAGAACTTGAACTTAAATTGAAGTGCTTTAATAATCATAGCTGGAAAATTTGACAGGAAATTGTGCGTTTTTCTGCGAAACGATTTTGTCTAAAAACAAACTGAAATCTTTCAAAGTTTCAGATCTTGAACAGCTTGCTCAGAAAAAATAAAGCAAAACGATTTGAGCTATTTGAACGTTCATCACAAAATCCAGCGAACGAGCTATTTAACCATTCAGACAACTAAAAATCCAGTCGCGGATCCATACAGCTAAATTTTTAGTCATTCAGCCACGCATGTTTCAACCCTGCCAACCAACCATCCTGTCATTCATCCCTCATGCCAAGTATTCATTCAGTCTTTTATCAAGCTAGTTATCCAAGCATTCATCGATCCAGTCGTTCATCCATCTAGATGTGCATCAACTAGCTGACCAATGTCCATCCAGCAAATGATCCGTCCAAAAACATTTTAATCATTTTTCTATCAGTCTTCGATCAGTCCAACAATCCAGCCATCGATCCAACCATTGATTCATTCATTTAACTAGCCAACCCTCCATCCATCAAACCATCCATCCAACATAAGGCCATCCATTCATCATAAAACCATACATCCATCAAACCATCCTTCATTTATCAATTGTTCATACGTATGTGAAGCCATTATCCATCTAACCAACCAGATATCCATCAGTCTGCTCAATCCTGCCATCCGACCATCTAGCCATTTATTCATCTAACCGTCCATTCAACTGTTCATACCTTCAGCCATCCATTCATCCAATCAGATTTTGATCCAACCAGCCAGTCATCAATCCATCCATTCATACAGCCATCAACCCGTCGGTAGATCTAGCTATCCCTCTGTAAAATTTTCCAACCATCCCGCCATTCAAAGTTTCACATTTTATTCTATTGAAATGTGTCACTACACATAGATATAGCTATTTATAAATAAAATTGTCTCAATCTCTGAATACCGTATTTTGCTTTCAGGTACTTTACAGGAATTGAATTATTTTTTTTGTTACTATAAACATTAACACTTTCACCAGCTAATCGATTTTTGGGATTGTGTAATTAGAAATTTGATAAAGTATATGTGTAGATTTTCATATAGGTATCTAAGAAATTATGTGAGAAAGTGTCTAAATGAGTAACTAGGTAAGGTAGTAAATTACTTGGCAGGTAACTACGTAGGTATAGGTATATAAATTATAATGACGCTAAGCTAAATTAAGTAGAAAAAATAAAGAGATGTAATTTAAAGTAAAAATAGGTAAGTAAGTAGGAGTAAGTAAATGTAAAAAGGTGAAGGAAACAAGCTTAAATACAGTCAAATACAGAAATTAAGAAAGCAAACAAGACAAAAGAATTATTTGAAAAGAAATTTAAAATGTCTCAACTTAGCAAGAATGAAGTAATGTCAAGTAAGTTGAGTAAACTAAACTAAAATAAAGAAAAGAATGTGAAGTAAGGTAAAGAGGAAATGAGTAAATTAAAAGTAAAATAAAAAAAAGTAATTAAGCCTTTTCTGAGCTTAAGTAAAAACAGTAAAAAAAATAAAGTTAAGCTAACTAAGATTAAATAAAATAAAGCAAAGTAAGGTAAAGAAAGAAATGAAAGACTAGTTAGGTAAGTATAATAGTAACACTAAAGTAAAAGAAGAAGGCTTAAGTGAAGTAAAGTAAGGAAGTTCAGTAAAAAAAATCAAAAATGAAGTTAAAAAGCATAGCCTAAACTTGATCAGAATCATGTAAAGTGAAGTAGAACAGGAAAGTAAGTAAGTAACCAGGTAAAAAGTGAATGAATGAGTAACTTAGAAAAAAGTATTAAGTTATTAAGTAAGAAAGTAAGTAAGTAATTAAGTAAATATGTGAATAGGTGAGTAAGTTAGTAATTAATTGTATCAGTAGTATGTAAGTGAGTAAGTAAAAAAAAATTAAGTAAATAGGTGAGTACAAAAGTAAAAAAAAAAGTTAGAAGGTAAACAAGTAAATAATTAGAAAAATAAAGAGTAAGTAAGTAAGTCAGTAAGTAAGTCAGTAAGTGGGTAAGTAAGTAAGTAAGTAAGTAAATTAGTAAGTAAGTAAGTAAGTAAGTAAATAAGTAAGTGAATAAGTAAGTAAGTTGTAAGTGGGTAAGTGAGTAGGTAAGTAAGTAAGTAAGTAAGTAAGTAAGTAAGTAAGTAGGTAATGAAGTAAGTAAGTAAGTAAGTAAGTAAGTAAGTAAATAAGTAAGTAAGTAAGTAAGTAAGTAAGTAAGTAAGTAAGTAAGTAAGTAAGTAAGTAAGTAAGTAAGTAAGTAAGTAAGTAAGTAAGTAAGTAAGTAAGTAAGTAAGTAAGTAAGTAAGTAAGTAAGTAAGTAAGTAAGTAAGTAAGTAAGTAAGTAAGTAAGTAAGTAAGTGAGTAGATGAGTTTGTATATGAAAGAAAAATGAAGTAAGGCAAAGTAAAGTAAAGTAAAAAAAGAACGCAAAACCAAGTAAAAAGTCAGAGTGGAGCTGATGAGGTGGTGTTGAGTAAAAATGATTCATGTACAAAAAAAAGTCAATTGAGTAAAAGAAGTAAAGTTAGGCAAAGTAAATTAATGTATGCATGTTGTTTTATCTGTCTGTATGTATCAAAGTATGTTTGTATATTGTATGCTTGTACGTAGGTACGCATGTACGTAGATATGTTACAAAATAGGTTTACAAAGTATGTTAATAAGTTAGTTTTTAAGTAAGCATGAAATCAGATATATTTAAGTTAAGTAAAGTACATTCAAGTAAAATAAATTAAAATAAATTATGAAGAATAGAAAATAAAAAAAAATAAAAAGCATGGAAGTAATCAACTAAATTGAAGAAAACTCAAAGTGAAAAGAAGTTGAATAAAGAGTAAATTAAAAGCAAAATTTAAAGTTAGGTAGAGTAAATAATCTAAGTGAGGAAGTAGCTGAACAAAAAAGAAGTAAAGGAAACGTTAGACAGAAAATAAGTAAGATACTAAAAATCAGTTAATAAATATTGAGTAGGCAAACAAGAAAGTCAGCAAGTATTCCTTGAATCACTGAGCGACTCAATTGAACGCTATCCAAACCTTAAAACCGTTATCAAGGCCAGTAACTAAAAAGAGACTACTGAAAACTTGCTGATAGACCTCAAAAGTCCACTTATTCTAGCAGGGGAAGAAATAAATTTAGTCGAGATCGTTGGTTTGTAGACATATGGAGGTGTGGACATGGCAGAGCTCAAAACTGTCAGTGTTCAAAAGTAACTGCATCACAATGTGCAGCTAAAATATTCAATGATAGACTTCTGGCTTTTTTCAAGTTAATGCGAAGACAGAAAAAAATTCCACTCAATTGGCCCAGAAAGCGATTTTGTGATAGTTCCCGGGAAACATATAGCATTACGTTGGACACTTTTGTAAGCTCTTGTTTTGATACGGCTGCATCTTTAAAAAAAACGTGCAATAATAAAAACTTGGATTCAGAGAAGTCTTTTCCCAAGGAACATTTTTTGACACCAATTAGGCCGCAATAATGACTCAACTTTATTAAAACGTCGCAAATAACGTTATTACAACTAATAAAAAATGGGAAAAGCTAGAAATAGTTTCTTTGGTTAGTACTGTCAGGTTAGGTTTGTTTTTAGGACGTACACAATTCTTGAGTTGTTTCTAATTCAAATGGGGTAACTCGGTTTTTTTTTCTAATTTCACTGCCTTTTCTCCAACGCCCCTCCAACCTACTAAAGGTCAGCCAGTGGAGATAAAAGATACCTAGCATATACTTTTAGAGTAGTTGTCTAGTTTCCGGCGGTAAAAAACCAAATGAACTGCCGGAAACACTTTTTTTTTTGTAAAAACGCACAAAATTTTTGCAGAGAAAAGCTCCGTGATTTTTTTGATGTTCATTTCCCCTCTTCCTTTTCCGACTTGTCTTTTCCCCCTCGAAACTTTGTTTCCCCTATCGAGAAACACTCCTCCGTGGCTTGGAACATTGATTTTTTGTATGGTTGAAAAAATTATAAGTTAATTATCAATACCTTCAGATCACCAAACTCCCTCTATCTTCATTTTTCTCATTTCAAAATTGGACAAAACTATCATTTGCTATAGCTTGCCCAGAAACAGCCGCAGCCTTTAGAGAGTGATTTCAAATTATTGCTTTTTACAACAAAATATAGCACAAGTTGGGAAATAGTTTACTGCTGCCAACAGTTAAGTT
>NC_087068.1:34835690-34861620 GCF_963678635.1 Symsagittifera roscoffensis
AACATTGAAGGTGCCAAAACAGAAACAGAGGGCTGATGTTGTTTTAGTTTCTATTACTTTCAACGGTAGTCAACCATCTTTGAAAAGTAACTCATATTAAGTTAGGACTTGTTTTCTTCCATTTGTGTTTGCTGATTTGTTTGCCTTTGCTTAGACAGTTGCTGTTGGGTCATGTTTGCGTTTTTATTGACCCTGCTTTTGAAGTATGACTTCTATAGTACGGCCTTCTGAGTTTGAAAAGAACATTGAAAATCTATTCAAAAAGATTAGTTAAACAAAGTAAAAACTGAAGTTTCCGAGAAAAATTGTTTTAAGTTTGTGAAGAATCTGCAAGCAAAAGATCTTAAGTGATTCGAGTAGGTTTCTGTAAGTTGTCATATCTTTGGTACCGTTTCAAGTTGTAAAGTCTCGGCAATCTCGAACAAAATGACCAACAAAAAGTAAAGACCTTGATAGCAATTTGGAGGCAGAATTACGCAGAGTTTACGCAGAGAGTTGGGAACAAAAAAATACTTGTTCTGGGCTGGGAAATCTGGGTTTTCCACTGACCTGGACTCCTCCCACTAGTCCAACGCTTTCTCCTTCCATTTTTTTTGCAATAACCAGGTGATACAGTGAGGATATTCAGCACTGAGGTAGAGTGTCTTACTCTCAATTTCCTGAGTAAAGGCAAATATGCGTTTGTCGCAAAGCATTGGTTTGAATGTCTAAAGCAGGTTAAAAACGGGGAGAAACCTGCTTAATTTGACGTTAATGCAAGTGGCAATATTAACGCAGAATTTATTATCACTGCACGGGCAAAAAATTATGCAAAAAAGACGAAGAGAGCCCTATGTCCCCTCTAATGGAGGAGACGGCTTCAGGGACTGAGCAACCCTCCTCTAATTGTTTTCTCGGACAATCGTCCACGCAACCAGTTTCTGGAAAATCAACAAGGCAAAATTAACAATTTAGAGTTTTGGCCGAGTTGCTATGAAGTTGAACCTAAGAAAATTATTGCTAATTTTTAACAAAATTTGTCATCTCTCAAAATGTAGTTTACAGCCGTGCGAGTCCAGTGAAATAAAGATACGATATTAAAAGCACGGCAAAAGAATGCAGCGGTTACCGGAAGCAATGCTGAGGATCAACGAAAATCAAGATCGTTAGAGGCAATCATAAGATGCACTCTACAAGCAGGAGGCAAGTTTTTGTTGAAATCAGCCATCAATAATATCAAAATTAAATAATCTAACTTGTTATATCCTTGGT
This sequence comes from Symsagittifera roscoffensis, assembly GCF_963678635.1. Taxonomy (NCBI): domain Eukaryota; kingdom Metazoa; phylum Xenacoelomorpha; order Acoela; family Convolutidae; genus Symsagittifera; species Symsagittifera roscoffensis. The sequence continues at coordinate 34,836,942 of NC_087068.1, forward strand.
ACCTATTTTTATAGCTTTTTTTCAGCTCCAATCTCTGGATGAAGTGCTGCAAGTTTGTATCGTCTAGGATTCTGCGACAAGTTTACTGAAATTATGAATCAGTATACTCACCTGTATCCGGTGATATTGCATGGGGAATCTGATTTAATGGCGTTTAAAACGAAGAAGTTTCTCTCGCAGCTCGGCAGGACGCTAAGAGTGGCCATCTTTGTGAATGATGGCTTAGTAGACGACATGATTGGTTTCAGTCGATTACAGTGAAGGAGAGAAGCTAATCCCTTTTCAATTAGGATGTTCACAGGCTAGTGATTTAATTGTTTGCAGGAGTTTATGTAAATCAGAAAGCACAGCACTCAAATAGTAAAAAAAAATTATAAGTAAGATGACAATACCGTACAAGTGTGAACAACTATATAGTCTTTAGATGTTGCGAGGCAAAAAAATCACTCTTCAGGATGCCAAATACGCAGCCAACCAAGGTTGGAGAGAAGCAAAGCGCAGCCAAAAAGCTTCCAATGAGTCTGGCTAGTTGACGTAAACCTACATACGAAATTCTTTCTGGTGTTTTATGCGGAGATCACATAAAACGATTGAAGTTTAGAAGCTACTCTTTTGTTAAGAATCACCACATCAGCATTTCACTAATACTAGCGTTTAACGCACCTTCGGTGCTTCGAAAACTTTCAACAGCTCATGAAAAACCGCATATATTGGAAACAACATCTGCAAACTTTTAGTGTACTCTGACTGCACCCATTGACAGGGTTGGTAATTTCGATCTTTTAAATTTTTTTAATTCCCATTTTAAAAGCGTCATCTCGAAAACTTAATGGGCCTCAGGAGAAATTTGCAGGCCAGATTTGCAACCACTGAGAGTCCCTGAGAGCACCCTACTATAGGGTTAGGAATCCAAAATTTTGTGAATTTTTTTAAACCTGAGTTTCCCGAAAAAAAAATTTAGAAAAAAACGTCTTATCTCGGAAAGTAAAAGGGTTTGAGCATTCATACTAAGAGGCAAAATTTGAGACGCCTGGGTGTACGCTGACAATAAAGTTGTATCTTCATCAAAATAGTAGTTTCAAATTTTTTGAATTTCCTTGTAGATAAGTTCTTCGAGAAATTTCCTTGTAGATAAGTTCTTCGAGAAAGTAGATAAGTTCTTCGAGATTTGCAACTCTTTATAGTACCCTGACAACACCAACTACGGAGTTGGAAATTTCAAATTTTGAAAAATAATTATTTTGAACTTTCTGAAGTTTTCTGAAAATTTTTGAAAAAATCACAAAAAACGTCATATCTCGAAAGCTACAAAGAATTGAGCAGTCATACTTGGAGGCAATATTCGCAATCTTTGAGACTATTCTGACAGGACCTGACTACAGGGTTGGGAATTTCAGATTTTTAAAAACTAATAATAATTTAAGTTTTCTGAAAACTTTTGAAAAAATCACAAAAAAACGTCATATCTCGAAAGCTACAAAGAATTGAGCAGTCATATTTGGAGGCAATATTCGCAATCTTTGAGACTATTCTGACAGGACCTGACTACAGGGTTGGGAATTTCAGATTTTTAAAAACTAATAATAATTTAAGTTTTCTGAAAACTTTTGAAAAAATCACAAAAAACGTCCTATCTCGAAAACTACAAAGAACTGAGCAGTCATATTTGGAGACGAGATTCGCAATCTACGAGATTACTCTGACAGGACCCAACTACAGGGTTGGGCATTTTTGATTTTACGAAAAAAAAATTAATAAATTTTCTGAAAATTTTTTGAAAAAATCACAAAAAACGTCGTATCTCAAAAACTACAAGGATTTGAACAGTCATATTTGGAGGCAAGATTTGTAACTCCTTAGAGTACTCTGACAGCACCCAACTACAAAATTGGGAATTTCAAATATTGAGAAAAAATTAATTAAAATTTTCTAAAAATTTTTGAAAAAATCACAAAAAACATCATATCTCGAAAACTACCAAGAATTGAGCAGTCATATTTGGAGGTAAGATTCGCAATCTTTGAGAATACTGTGACAGGACCCAAATTAAGGGTTGGGAATTTCAGATTTTGCGAAAAAAAATTAATATAAATTTTCTGAAAATTTTTTGAAAAAATCACAAAAAACGTCATATCTCGAAAACTACAAGGATTTGAACAATCATATTTGGAGGCAAGATTTGTAAGTCCTTAGAGTACTCTGACAGCACCCATCTACAGGGTTGGGAACTTCAAGTTTTGTAAATTGTTTTGTTATTTGAAATTTCTGAAAATTTTTGAAAACATCTCAAAATCGTCTTATCTCGTTAACTAAAATGATTCGGGCATTCAAAAATGGAGGCCCAATTCGCAACCCCTAATTCGATTTTGGGCTGCTTAATTTAAACTCGGTAAAATAACCACTAACATCAAATAAGACAATCGAAAAAATTCTTAACCATTGCAATATACGATATAGCTTAAACATGCAAAAATAATACGTTGAAAAAGCTTAAACATGGCGAGATAGTGAAGCCCGCATTTAAATATATAATAGATTTGCATCCATGAAGATGCAGTTAAAGCAAGCAAAACTGTCATGCAAGTTTTAAAGGAAAATAGAGTTTTTGGCACTTCGCTGTTAGGATAAACCAATCGAAGCCGGCACACTTATCGAATCAATTGAACATACCATGTGACAACGTTGAACGATCAACTTGAAAGTTCCTTAAAATCGTTCTTTTTTTGAATTGTGTTGAAACGAGTTAAGCCTTTGAGTGCAGACAAAAATATGGAATTTCTTGTTAAATAATACACGCGTAGTGATTTGGTGTTTTCAGTCAGAATCTTTGTATTGATTTTACGACAGTTTGTGTTCTTTTATTACAGATGTTTTTGACGAATTATATTTGTATCTTGTTTCAACTTTGATTGGAATGAATAATTGTTTCATTAACTGTTTTCAAGTCATTGAAAAAAATACCCCTGTATATTCTGTCTTGGAAAACTTTCATCTGCTTCTTTCGCTGTTTCCGTAATCGGAATGCACTTCCACTATCTTTGCCAAGCAGATGGCTACGTTGTTTAGCGCTACCTGTCTCTTAGCGAAAGAGAACAAACTTCCTTTGTGGATTTATGGGAAACTGAGCTTTTTTAATCTGATTTGAAAGCAAATGCAGAGCTTCGACAATTGTATAAATATACAATTTATACAACAGTATGTTAATCACTTGGTTAGGCGAATCAAACAAAAGAAAAATCAGGATCTTTTGGGTGTTGCTTGATGAGTAAACCATTGTTTTTTGCCCAACTCGATAGTGACAATTGTTGAAAGAAAGTTAAGGAGGACGCAAATGTGTAATACTAAGAGCACTGCTTGAAATGAAACCCAACGAGGAGTTTCTAGTTTTTTACAACCACGATGCGTTTGCCGAAAGAAAACGAGATTGTTTGTGTTTGTGCGGATATTTTAATTGTGATAGATTCAAAATTGACACCTAACCCGACAGTAGAAACAGGTTACTCGAATTCACATGGACCGACTCTAAGACCATTTCAAGTCCGTAAGTACCAAACAAGGTTGCTGATTACCTATTCGGAAACGTCTGAGGATGATGAACGTTTGCTCTGTATTATCAGAAGCTTGTCACTCCGTTTTTGAGAACTTAGCAATGGCATTGAAAACCGAAAATTTTTCTGAAAATGAAATTGTGTTGAGAGATATGGTTGAAAGTGCAATTGAATTGGAAGACGTTGAAGCTACAACCGATCAGACTAGGCCGCTGGATAAGGTCTCGCTGTACTCAGATGACAAAATGATAATTTTTCCCTTTTCCCAATATTGAGTCTTACGAGGTGTTTCGAAATCAAAGAACAAAAGGAATCTTAAGTTGTAGCTCCAAAAAATCTTAACGATCTTATTTTTTCTCAATACAGGAGCGTTTCTGCTGATCGCAAAACATAAAGCTTCTGATGAGTTTTTGTATAATGTGCAGAAATGAGAGAAATTGCTTTTCCAAGATCAAACCAGCTCGCCTTGGAACATGGAGAAACAAATAAAAAAAGAGGCAGAGAACGTCAAAAATTTGGACGAGGAACATGGATAGGGTTACATAGTGTACAGATAGTTTAAAAACCTTTCAAAGATTTACTCGTCGGACAATTATAAACTGCTATATGCTTCTAAGCCAAAAATTCTTTCGAACGAGGCATTCCTTTTAGATCCGCTCTATTTCGAAAAAGAATGCGTGCCTATAAGTAAAGTTGTCAAAAAATATGGGGGAAAAAGTTCAATGACTCTTTAGCTCAATCAGTAGGGCCAATGTGGTTAGCCATTGTGGATTTGCCCCCAGTCAAACGAGTGCAGTATGACAAAATGTTTCTAGCAGTTGTTTATTATGGCAGCGGAAAGCCCGATATCAGTGAATTTTTTGAATAATTTGAAATTGAACTCAGAGATCTTTACAGAATTGATAATGGACCCAAGGTTTTTCCGGTCTCATTCAAACCAACGTTTCTTGTTGCAGATCTCAAAGCTAAGAACGTGGTTACATTTGAACCAACTATTCTTGTTGCAGATCTCTAAGCAAAAAAAAATTTTGGGCTTCTGTGGGTGCATTATTAACGCAGAATTTTTTATCACTGCAAGGGCAAAAAATTATGCAAAAAAGACGAAGAGTGCGCTATGTCCCCTCTAATGGAGGAGACGGCTACAGGGACTGAGCAACCCCCCTCTAATTGTTTTTTCGGCCAATCCTCCACGCAACCAGTTTATGGAAAATCAACAAGGCAAAATTAACAATTTAGAGTTTTGGCCGAGTTGGTATGAAGTTGAACCTAAGTAAATTAGCTCTATATTTTAACAAATTTGTCATCTCTCAAAAGTTGACAGCCGTGCGAGTCAAGTGAAATAAAGATTAGATATTAAAAGCTTGGCAAAAAATGCAGCGATTACCGGAAGCAATGCTGAGGATCAACGAAAATCAAGATCGTCAGAGGCAATCATAGGATGCGCTCTACAAGCAGGAGGCAAGTTTTTGTTAAAAGCAGCCATCAATAATCTCAAAATTAATTAATTTAACTAGTTATCTTTTTGGTCACTAATTTTATAGCTTTTTTGGCTCCGTTTTCTGTATGAAGTGCTGCACGTTTGTATCGTCTAGGATTCTGCAGTGAACGACAAGTTTACTGAATTGATGAATCAGTATACTCACCTGTATCCGGTGATAATGCATGGTGAATCTGATTTAATGGCGTTTAAAGCGGAGAAGTTTCTCTCGCAGCTCGGCAGGACCCTAAGAGTGGCCATCTTTGTGAATGATGGCTTAGTAGACGACATTATTGGCTTCAGTCGATTACAGTGAAGGAGAGAAGCTATTCTGTTTTTAATTAGGATGTTCAAAGGCTAGTGATTTAATTCTTCGCAGGATTTTTTGTAAATCAGTAAGCACAGCACTGAAGGAGTAAAAATTTTCTATAAATACGATGTTAGTACCGTACAAGTGTGAACAACTATAAAGTCTTTAGATGTTGTGAGGCAAAAAAATCACTCTTCAGGATGCCAAATACGCAGCCAACCAAGGTTGGAGAGAAGCAAAGCGCAGCCAAAAAGCTTCCAACGAGTCTGGCTAGTGGACTTAAACCTACATATAAAACTCTTACTGGTGTTTTATGCGGAGATTACACATAACGATTTGAAGTTTAGAAGCGTCTTATTTGCTAAGAATCACCACATCAGCATTTCACTAATATTTGCATCCTCAAAGATGCATTTAAAGCAAGCAAAACTGTGATGCAAGGTTTAAAGGAAAATAGAGTTTTTGGTACTTGGCTGTTAGGATAAACCAATCGACGCCGGCATACTTATCGAATCAATTTAACATACCATGTGACAACGTTGAACGATCAACTTGAAAATTCCTTAAAATCGTTCATTTTTTGAATTGCGTTGACCCAAGTTAAGCCTTTGAGTGCAGACAAAAATATGGAATTTCTTGTTAAATAATACACGCGTTGTGATTTGGTGTTTTCAGTCAGAATCTTTGTATTGATTTTACGACAGTTTGTGTTGTTTTATTACAGATATTTTTGACGAGTTATATTTGTATCTTGTTTCAACTTTGATTGGGATGAATAATTGTTTCATTAACTGTTTTCAAGTCATTGAAAAAAAAACCCCTGTATATTTAGTCTTGGAAAATTTTAATCTGCTTTTTTCGCTGTTTCCGTAATCGGAATGCAGTTCCACTACCTTTGCCACGCAGATGGCTACATTGTTTTGCGCTACTTGTCTCTTAGCGAAAGAAAACCAACTTCTTTTTGTGGATTTATGAGAAACTGAGCTTTTTAAATCTGATTTGAAAGCAAATTCAGAGCTAGGACAATTGTATAAAGATGTTAATCGCTTGGTTAGGCGAATCAAACAAAGGAAAATTCAGGATCTTTTGGATGTTGCTTGATGGGTAAACCATTGTTGTTTGCCCAATTCGATAGTAACTATTGTTGAAAGAAAATAAGAGAGACGCAAATGTGTAATACTAAGAGCACTGCTTGAAATGAAACCCAACGAGGAGTTTCTAGTTTTTTACAACCACGATGCGTTTGCCGAAAGAAAACGAGATTGTTTGTGTTTGTGCGGATATTTTAATTGTGATAGATTCAAAATTGACACCTAACCCGACAGTAGAAACAGGTTACTCGAATTCACATGGACCGACTCTAAGACCATTTCAAGTCCGTAAGTACCAAACAAGGTTGCTGATTACCTATTCGGAAACGTCTGAGGATGATGAACGTTTGCTCTGTATTATCAGAAGCTTGTCACTCCGTTTTTGAGAACTTAGCAATGGCATTGAAAACCAAAAAATTTTCTTAAATTGAAATTGAGTTGAGAGATATGGTTGAAACAGCAATTGAATTGGAAGACGTTGAAGCTACAACTGATCAGACTAGGGCGCAGGATACGGTCTCGCTGTAATCAGATGACAAAATGACAAATTTTCCCAATATTGAGTCTTACGAGGTTTTTCGAAATCAAAGAACAAAAGGAATCTGAAGTTGTAATTCCAATAAATCTTAACGATCTTGTTTTCTCCCAAGACAGGTGTATTTGTACAAAGAATTTGACTCTGTCAAATTTTTTTGCTTTTCGCAGAACATAAAGATTCTGATGAGTTTTTGTATGATGTGCAGAAACGAGAAAAATTGCTTTTCCAAGATCAAACCTGCTCGCCTTGGAACATGGAGAAATAAATAACAAAAAGAGGCACAGAAAGTCAAAAAATTGGACGAGAAACAAGGATAGGGTTACATAGTGTACAGATAGTTTAAAAACCTGCTCAAAGATTTATTCATCGAACAATTATAAACTGCTATATGTTTCTCAGCCAAAAATTCCTTCGAACAAGGCTTTCCTTTAAGATCCGCTCTACTTCGAAAAAGAATGCGCGCCTATAAGTTAAGTTGTCAAAAATTATGGGGGAAAAATTTCAATGATTCTTTAGCTCAACTAGTAGGGCCAATGTGGTTAGCCATTGTGGATTTGCCCCCAATCAAACGAGCGCAGTATGACAAAATATTTCTAGAATTTGTTTGTTATGGCATTGGAAAGCTCATTTTCAGTGAATTTTTCGAATAAAATGAAATTGAACTCAGAGATCTTTACAGAATTGATAAAGGACCCAAGGTTTTTCCGGTCTCATTCAAACCAACTTTTCTTGTTGCAGATCTCAAAGCTAAGAACGCGGTCCCATTCGAACCAATTATTCTTGTTGCAGATCTCTAAGCAAAAAGAATTTTTATGGCTTCTGTGGGTGCATTATTAAAGCGGAATGTTTTATCACTGCAAGGGTAAAAAGTTATGCGAAAAAGACGAAGAGTGCGCTATGTCCCCTCTAATGGAGGAGACGGCTTCAGGGACTGAGCAACCCCCCTTCAATTGTTTTTTCGGCCAATTGTCCACGCAACCATTTTCTGGAAAATCAACAAGGCAAAATTAACAACTTAGAGTTTTGGACGAATTGTTATTAAGTTGAACCTAAGTAAATTAATTCTAATTTTTAACAAAATTTGTCATCTCTCAAAATGTAGTTGACAACTGTGCAAAACCAGTGAAATAAAGATAAGATATTAACAGCTTGGCAAAAGAATGCAGCGATTACTGGAAGCAATGCTGAGGATCAACGAAAATCAAGATTGTCAGAGGCAATCATAAGATGCGCTCTACAAGCAGGAAGCAAGTTTTTGTTGAAATGAGCCATCAATAATCTCAAAATTAATTAATTTAACTAGTTATATCTTTGGTCATTATTTTATAGCTTTTTTGGCTCCGTTTTCTAGATGAAGTGCTGCACGATTGTATCGTCTAGGATTCTGCAGTGAACGACAAGTTTATTGAATTTATGAATCAGTATAATCACCTGTATCCGGTGATAATGCATGGGGAATCTGATTTAATGCGTTTAAAGCGGATAAGTTTCTCTCGCAGCTCCGCAGAACGCTAAGAGTGGCCATCTTTGTAAATGATGGCTTAGTAGACGACATGATTGGCTTCAGTCGATTACAGTGAAGGAGAGAATCCTTTTTTAATTTGAATTTTCAAAGGCTAGTGATTTAATTCTTCCAGGAGTTTTGTAAATCAGGAAGCACAGCACTCAAAGAGTAAAAATTTTCTATAAATTAGATGTCAATACCGTACAAGTGTGAACAACTATAAAGTCTGTAGATGTTGTGAGGCAAAAAAAAATACTCTTTAGGATGCCAAATACGCAGCCATTCAAGGTTGGAGAGAAGCAAAGCACAGCCAAAAAGCTTCCAACGAGTCTGGCTAGTAGACTTAAATCTACATATGAAAATCTTACTGGTGTTTTATGCGGAGATTACATAGGACGATTGAAGTTTAGAAGCTTCTTATTTGCTAAGAATCACCACATCAGCGTTTCACTAATATTTGCATCCTCAAAGATGCATTTTAGGCAAGCAAAACTGTGATGCAAGGTTTAAAGGAAAATAGACTTTTTGGCACTTCGCTGTTAGGATAAACCAATCGAAGCCGGCACACTTATCGAATCAATTGAACATACCATGTGACAACGTTGAACGATCAACTTGAAAGTTCCTAAAGATCGTTCATTTTTTGAATTGCGTTGAGACGAATTCAGCCTAAAAAATAACCCTTTGAGTGCAGACAAAAATATGGAATTTCCTGTTAAATAATACATGCGTAGTGATTTGGTGTTTTCAGTCAGAATCTTTGTATTGATTTTACGACAGCTTGTGTATGGAATGATTGTTTCATTAACTGTTTTCAAGTCATTGAAAAAAATTATCCCCGAATATTTTGCCTTGGAAAACGTTAACCTTCTTCTGTCACTGTTTCCGTAATCGGAATGCAATTCCCTTATCTTTGCCAAGCAGATGGATACAATATTTTGCGCTAACTGTCTCTTAGCGAAAGAAAACCAACCAACTTCACTTGTGGATTTATGGGAATCTGAGTTTTTTAATCAGATTTGAAAGCAAATGCAGAGCTTCGACAATTGTATAAAGATGTTAAGAAGAAGTATGATAGGGCGTTTGAAGGTGGTATTGGTTTAGATTCAGATAGTGTCGGTGGCTACAAACTAATGAATCGGTCAAAAACCTCTTTTTCAATCAGCCAGGAAATTGAAGTAGCGGTAGGATCGCTTTGCATTTTACCTCAGGATAAAAATCGGTAGAATCACTTGGTTAGGCGAATCAAACAAAGGAAAAATCAGGATCCTTTGGATGTTCCTTGATAGGTAGGACATTGTTGTTTGCCCAGTTCGATAGTGACTATTGTTGAAAAGATGTTACAGAGGACGCAAATGTGTAATACTAAGAGCGCTGCGTGAAATGAAATCCAACGAGGAGTTACTAGCAATTTAAAACCACGATGCGTTTGGCGAAGGAAAGCGAGATTGTTTAGGCGGATGTTTTAATTGTGATAGATTCAAAATTGACACTTAACCCGACAGTAGAAACAGGTTACTCGAATTCACATGGACCGACTCTAAGACCATTTCAAGTCCGTAAGTACCAAATTAGGTTGCTGATTACCTTTTCGGAAACGTCTGAGGATGATGAACGTTTGCTCTGTATGATCAGAAGCTCACCCCTTCCCCTCCGTTTCTGAGAACTTAGCAACGGCATTGAAAACTGACAAATTTTCTGAAACTGAAATTGAGTTGAGAGATATGGTTAAAACAGCAATTGAATTGGAAGACGTTGAAGCTACAAACAGCCAGACTAGACCGCTGGATAAGGACTCGTTGTACTCAGATGACAAAATGACAAATTTTCCAGATATTGAGTCTTCAGAGGCTTTCGAAATCAAAGAACAAAAGGAATTTGAACTTGTAGCTCCAAAAAATCTTAACGATCTTGTTTTCTCCCAAGACAGGAGCGTTTCTGCACAGAAATTGTCTCTGTCGATTTTTTTTGCTTGTCACAAAACAAAAAGCTTCTGATGATGAGTTTTTGTTTGATTTGCAGAAACGAGATAAATTGCTTTTCCAAGATCAAACCTGCTCCTGCTCGCCTTGGAACAAGGAGAAACAAATAAAAAAAGAGGTAGAGAAAGTCAAAAATTTGGACGAGGAACCTGGATAGGGTTACACAGTGTACAGATAGTTTAAAAACCTTCTCAATGATTTACTCATCAAACATTCAGAAACTGCTATATGTTTTTCAGCCAAAAATTCTTTTGAACAAGGCATTCTTCTTAGAACCGCTCTATTTTGAAAAACAATTCGTGCCTATAAGTAAAATTGTTAAAAGTTCAGAGGGAAAAGTTCAATGACTCTTTCGCTCCATCAGTAGGGCCAATGTGGCTTACCATTGTGGATTTGCCGCCAATCAAACGAGCGCAGTATGACCAAAATGGTTCTAGCAGTTGTATATTATGGCACCGGAAAGCCCAATTTCACTGAATTTTTCGAAAAATTTGAAATTAAACTCAGAGACCTCTACAGAATTGATAACGAATTCAAGGTTTTCCGGTCCCATTTGAGCCAACTTTTCTTGTTGCAGATCTCAAAGCTAAGAACGCGGTCCCATTCGAACCAACTTTTCTTGTTGCAGATCTAAAAGCTTGGTCTGTGGATTTGCCGCCTTCTATGGGTGCATAATTTGCGAGCTGCAGGGCAACCATGTAAATGACAGGCATAAAAACTCTTATGACTCTAAGAAAGATACTCGGACAATCGAGTCTTATTTGAACTCTTTACAAGCAGCCCTGGAAAGAAAAAGAGAAAATCAAAAAATCAGAAACACGACGTTTTTTGATGACCCAAAAAGAAAGTAAAGGAGCTTTGGGCGCGGGAGAAACTTTTTAAGTAATACCCAAGTTTCATCTACTGTTCCCATTGATGCCATGCATCAGTTCTTGAAGAACGTCTGCTCTCCTTTCCTTGGGTTCCTTTATACAACATTGCCACATAATTCCAAAGATAAAATTAGCGAGTGTGGGGGGTATAAGTCAAATCGAAACGCCACATGATTTCAAAAGAACAGTTCGGTCGCTTGAAGACCGCGCCCTTTTCAAGCCAAACGAAAGGAAAATTCACGCTTTGTATTTACTCCTCACTTTTTTTGTCAGTCCTAACGGGCAAAAACGAGGATTCGGGTTGCGACGATTTGAGAAAGCTTAATTTTAAGATGAGAACGTAATACGAAACTAACAAACACAGCCGTTTCTGTGATGACTTCATAAATGAATTTTGTAAAAGTTCGACTATGTAAATTACCACCTTCTATGCCATCTTGGCTAGCAAACTGAACTACTAGGGCTTCTTTGGACAACGTGTGCTTCCATGTTCGAAAACGCAAATCACTATGTGTTGTCTGCATTTACTTTAACTATCAACCAATGTAGTATACTTGTTACCCTACATATCAGGAAAAAGATATAAGCAATGCCTTAAATGAAGATTACCTTACTGGGCTTATGGAAGGTTGGACGAATAAAAAGGTTCCTTTCAAAAAGAAATTTGTGTTTATTAGAAACTGAAGAAGTCAGATCAATAAGTGATCAAAGTCTAAACAGCAAACTTTCCTGCTGAGAAGTTTTAAATTTTCATCTCATTTTATGAGCGTACAGCTGATGCTCAGGTGCAGACAGCTACGTAGCTTTCGGGGTTGATAAGGCTACACTTGTTGGAGATATCAATTTTTCTTCAATTCCTTAATTGAGTGCTGCTCAGACGAAATTTTAAAAATTTGAAACATCTCCAATTAGAATTGTGTATCTTCTTGGAAACCCAGAGTTGTGGCCTTTCGGATATATCGCTGAGCCAACTGCAAGAATGCAAAAAAGTCAGCGTTTCCCCGTGCTTTGATATCTCATAAAATCTTTCTCGGGTATCAGATAAAAAACAACTCGTTCTAATAACTATTTTAACAGATTCGAGCACAACACATATATGTACTAGAAACCTCTGGAAGAAGTAGAAGTCTCTATATGTTTTTGTTTTAAATAAATAGACCCTTTTGATTGCGTGTTCTTAAAATGTTGCTGATTGTTAGTGAAATTTCCCTGAAACAGTCGATTCGTACAAGACACCAAAAAACATCTGGAAAGTTTCAATTTCAGTGAATTTTTTGTGGATCATATTTTAGTTTAGTGTAACCAGCGAAGACCAAAGAGAGCCAAGCCGGTTCGGAGCCTTTTGATTGGCTATGGCTATTCCGAAAAGATGAAAAGGTTTTTTTTGGTCTGACAGTGAGAACGCACCTTGCTTGAAGTTTTTTTAAACAAATTTTGGACTTAATTTAGTTTTTTCTTAATTAAGGCTATTAAGGAATAAGGATTGAGACTGTTCCCACTGTGTCTATTAAAAATATTGACAATTTCTCCTTCTAATTTTTTGGAACAGTCGAATTGTACAAACGGCACAAAAATATCTGGAAAACTTCATGTACAGCATTTATTTTTGGAAATTGCCTAAGAACAAAAATCTAAATAGGCGGAAACCACATTTGCCACGGAGAACCTTATTACTGAGGCTTGTTTTTGCGAGCTTATCAAAAGGATGTTTTTATTTTATTGGTTAAAACGTATCTGGTTTTAGTTACTTTTCTGTTTATTTTAGAGGTAAAAATTGTAAGCTTACTAATTGTATTTTTTCAGTTCAAACGTATCTGGTTTTAGTTATTTTTCTGTTTAACTTAGAGGTAAAAATTGTAACAATAATAATCATTTAGCTCATATCCTCAACACATGACCTTTTATATTCTGTCTCAAAAACTTTTTTATTGAGTTTTCATTTTTTTCACACATTCGACTCGCAGAAATGGTACCGAAATCAAAGCGAAATTTTTTTCTGGGTTGCGCCGTCTCCGCTTTGGTCTGAAAACTCGCGCCTATCCACCGAAGGTCGCGAGGAAAAGCTTCTTGAATGCACCGCGTTTGCCTTGGTCTGGAAAGTCAGACCAAGATCTGGAAAGTCCGGAATGTCGTGCCGCGTCCGACTTGATCTGGAAAATCGCGCTGCCTCCGCCTTGTCCGGAAAATTGTGCCGCGATCAATAAGGGAGCAAAATCTGCACAGCAAAAGTTTCTGCCGAGATGTTTTAATTTTTTATCTCACTTCCTGAGCGTACAGCTGAAGCTCAAGAGCAGACAGCTACGCAACTTTCAGGGTTGATGGTGCTACAGTTGTCGGACGCTTTGATTTTTCTTTAATTGCTTAGTTGAATGCTGCTCAGACAAAATTTTGAAAATTCTTAAATATCTTGAATTCTTAAACAACTCGTTTTAATCACTATTTTGAAACTTTTTTTGAGTTAATGCCTTGAATTAATGCTTTGATGGCAAATTTTTGAGTTATTGCCTAGATGGCAAACTTGTTAATTAATTATAACTTTGAGAAAAAAAATTTAGTTTGTGAGGTTTTGATTTTTTTACTCATTATCATAACCACAAAACAAGACCTTTTCTATTCTGTCTTCGAAATTGTTTTTTGTTTTTTCAAGATTTTTTCCACACAGTCGACTAGCAAAAACGGTACCAATATCGAAGCGAAAACTTTTTTCTGGGTTGCGCCGTCTCCGCTTTGGTCTGAAAACTCGCGCTCTATCCACTGAAGGTCGCGAAGAAAAGCTTCTTGAATACACCGCGTTTGCCTTGGTCTGGAAAGTCAGACCCAGATCTGGAAAGTCCGGAATGTCGTGCCGCGTCCAACTTGATCTGGAAAATCGCGCCGCTTCTGCCTTGTCCGGAAAATATTTTTTCTGGGTTGCGCCGTCTCCTCTTTGGTCTGAAAACTCGCGCCCTATCCACCGACGGTCGCAAGGAAAAGCTTCCTGAATGCACCGCGTTTGCCTTGGTCTGGAAAGTCAGACCAAGATCTGGAAAGTCCGGAATGTCGTGCCGCGTCCGACGTGATCTGGAAAATTGCGCTGCCTCCGCCTTGTCCGGAAAATTGTGCCGCGATCAATAAGGGAGCAAAATCTGCACAGCAAAAGTTTCTGCCGAGATGTTTTAATTTTTTATCTCACTTCCTGAGCGTACAGCTGAAGCTCAAGAGCAGACAGCTACGCAACTTTCAGGGTTGATGGTGCTACAGTTGTCGGACGCTTTGATTTTTCTTTAATTGCTTAGTTGAATGCTGCTCAGACAAAATTTTGAAAATTCTTAAATATCTTGAATTCTTAAACAACTCGTTTTAATCACTATTTTGAAACTTTTTTTGAGTTAATGCCTTGAATTAAAGCTTTGATGGCAAATTTTTGAGTTATTGCCTAGATGGCAAACTTGTTAATTAATTATAACTTTGAGAAAAAAAATTTAGTTTGTGAGGTTTTGATTTTTTTACTCATTATCATAACCACAAAACAAGACCTTTTCTATTCTGTCTTCGAAATTGTTTTTTGTTTTTTCAAGATTTTTTCCACACAGTCGACTAGCAAAAACGGTACCAATATCGAAGCGAAAACTTTTTTCTGGGTTGCGCCGTCTCCGCTTTGGTCTGAAAACTCGCGCTCTATCCACTGAAGGTCGCGAAGAAAAGCTTCTTGAATACACCGCGTTTGCCTTGGTCTGGAAAGTCAGACCCAGATCTGGAAAGTCCGGAATGTCGTGCCGCGTCCAACTTGATCTGGAAAATCGCGCCGCTTCTGCCTTGTCCGGAAAATATTTTTTCTGGGTTGCGCCGTCTCCTCTTTGGTCTGAAAACTCGCGCCCTATCCACCGACGGTCGCAAGGAAAAGCTTCCTGAATGCACCGCGTTTGCCTTGGTCTGGAAAGTCAGACCAAGATCTGGAAAGTCCGGAATGTCGTGCCGCGTCCGACGTGATCTGGAAAATTGCGCTGCCTCCGCCTTGTCCGGAAAATTGTGCCGCGATCAATAAGGGAGCAAAATCTGCACAGCAAAAGTTTCTGCCGAGATGTTTTAATTTTTTATCTTACTTCCTGATCGTACAGCTGAAGCTCAAGAGCAGACAGCTACGCAACTTTCAGGGTTGATGGTGCTACAGTTATCGGACGCTTTGATTTTTCTTTAATTGCTTAGTTGAATGCTGCTCAGACAAAATTTTGAAAATTCTTAAATATCTTGAATTCTTAAACAACTCGTTTTAATCACTATTTTGAAACTTTTTTTTGAGTTAATGCCTTGAATTAATGCTTTTATGGCAAATTTTTGAGTTATTGCCTAGATGGCAAACTTGTTAATTATTTATAACTTTGAGAAAAAAAATATAGATTTGTGAGGTTTTGATTTTTTTTACTCATTATCATAACCACAAAACAAGACCTTTTCTATTCTGTCTTCGAAATTGTTTTTTGTTTTTTCAAGTTTTTTTCCACACAGTCGACTAGCAAAAACGGTACCAAAATTGAAGCGAAAACTTTTTTCTGGGTTGCGCCGTCTCCGCTTTGGTCTGAAAACTCGCGCTCTATCCACCGAAGGTCGCGAGGAAAAGCTTCTTGAATGCACAGCGTTTGCCTTGGTCTGGAAAGTCAGACCAAGATCTGGAAAGTCCGGAATGTCGTGCCGCGTCCAACTTGATCTGGAAAATCGCGCCGCTTCTGCCTTGTCCGGAAAATATTTTTTCTGGGTTGCGCCGTCTCCGCTTTGGTCTGAAAACTCGCGCCCTATCCACCGACGGTCGCAAGGAAAAGCTTCCTGAATGCACCGCGTTTGCCTTGGTCTGGAAAGTCAGACCAAGATCTGGAAAGTCCGGAATGTCGTGCCGCGTCCGACGTGATCTGGAAAATTGCGCTGCCTCCGCCTTGTCCGGAAAATTGTGCCGCGATCAATAAGGGAGCAAAATCTGCACAGCAAAAGTTTCTGCCGAGATGTTTTAATTTTTTATCTTACTTCCTGATCGTACAGCTGAAGCTCAAGAGCAGACAGCTACGCAACTTTCAGGGTTGATGGTGCTACAGTAATCGGACGCTTTGATTTTTCTTTAATTGCTTAGTTGAATGCTGCTCAGACAAAATTTTGAAAATTCTTAAATATCTTGAATTCTTAAACAACTCGTTTTAATCACTATTTTGAAACTTTTTTTTGAGTTAATGCCTTGAATTAATGCTTTCATGGCAAATTTTTGAGTTATTGCCTAGATGGCAAACTTGTTAATTATTTATAACTTTGAGAAAAAAAATATAGATTTGTGAGGTTTTGATTTTTTTTTACTCATTATCATAACCACAAAACAAGACCTTTTCTATTCTGTCTTCGAAATTGTTTTTTGTTTTTTCAAGTTTTTTTCCACACAGTCGACTAGCAAAAACGGTACCAAAATTGAAGCGAAAACTTTTTTCTGGGTTGCGCCGTCTCCGCTTTGGTCTGAAAACTCGCGCTCTATCCACCGAAGGTCGCGAGGAAAAGCTTCTTGAATGCACAGCGTTTGCCTTGGTCTGGAAAGTCAGACCAAGATCTGGAAAGTCCGGATTGTCGTGCCGCGTCCAACTTGATCTGGAAAATCGCGCCGCTTCTGCCTTGTCCGGAAATTTTTTTTTCTGGTTTGCGCCGTCTCCGCTTTGGTCTGAAAACTCGCGCCCTATCCACCGAAGGTCGCGAGGAAAAGCTTCCTGAATGCACCGCGTTTGCCTTGGTCTGGAAAGTCAGACCAAGATCTGGAAAGTCCGGAATGTCGTGCCGCGTCCGACTTGATCTGGAAAATTGCGCTGCCTCCGCCTTGTCCGGAAAATTGTGGCGCGATCAATAAGGGAGCAAAGTCTGCACAGCAAAATTTTCTGCCGAGATTTTTAAATTTTTCATCTCACTTCCTGATCGTACAGCTGAAGCTCAAGAATATACAGCTACGCAACTTTCAGGGTTGATGGTGCTACAGTTGTCGGACGCTTTGATTTTTCTTTAATTGCTTAGTTGAATGCTGCTCAGACAAAATTTTGAAAATTCTTAAATATCTTGAAATCTTAAACAACTCGTTTTAATCACTATTTTGAAACTTTTTTTTGAGTTTATGCCTTGAATTAATGCTTTGATGGCAAATTTTTGAGTTATTGCTTTGATGGCAAACTTGTTAATTATTTATAACTTTGAGAAAAAAAATTTAGATTTGTGAGGTTTTGATTTTTTTTACTCATTGTCATAACCACAAAACAAGACCTTTTCTATTCTGTCTTCGAAATTGTTTTTTGTTTTTTCAAGTTTTTTTTCCACACAGTCGACTAGCAAAAACGGTACCGAAATCGAAGCGAAAACTTTTTTTTGGGTTGCGCCGTCTCCGCTTTGGTCTGAAAACTCGCGCTCTATCCACCGAAGGTCGCGAGGAAAAGCTTCTTGAATGCACCGCGTTTGCCTTGGTCTGGAAAATCAGACCAAGATCTGGAAAGTCCGGAATGTCTTGCCGTGTCCGACTTGATCTGGAAAATCGCGCTGCCTCCGCCTTGTCCGGAAAATTGTGCCGCGATCAATTAGGGAGCAAAATCTGCACAGCAAAATTTTCTGCCGAGATGTTTTAATTTTTTATCTCACTTCCTGAGCGTACAGCTGAAGCTCAAGAGCAGACAGCTACGCAACTTTCAGGGTTGATGGTGCTACAGTTGTCGGACGCTTTGATTTTTTTTTAATTGCTTAGTTGAATGCTGTTCAGACAAAATTTTGAAAATTCTTAAACATCTTGAATTCTTAAACAACTCGTTTTAATCACTATTTTGAAACTTTATTTTGAGTTAATGCCTTGAATTAATGCTTTGATGGCAAATTTTTGAGTTATTACCTAGATGGCAAACTTGTTAATTATTTATAACTTTGAGAAAAAAAAATTTAGATTTTTTGAGGTTTTGATTTTTTTTTACTCATTATCATAACCACAAAACAAGACCTTTTCTATTCTGTCTTCGAAAATGTTTTTTGTTTTTTCAAGTTTTTTCCACACAGTCGACTAGCAAAAACGGTACCGAAATCGAAGCGAAAACTTTTTTCTGGGTTGCGCCGTCTCCGCTTTGGTCTGAAAACTCGCTCTCTATCCACCGAAGGTCGCGAGGAAAAGCTTCTTGAATGCACCGCGTTTGTCTTGGTCTGGAAAGTCAGACCAAGATCTGGAAAGTCCGGAATGTCGTGCCGCGTCTAATTTGATCTGGAAAATCGCGCCGCCTCTACCTTGTCCGGAAAATTGTGCCGCGGTCAATAAGGGAGCAAAATCTGCACAGCAAAATTTTCTGCCGAGATGTTTTAAATTATTATCTAAATTCCTGAGCGTGCAGCTGATGCTCAAGAGCAGACAGCTACGCAACTTTCAGAGTTGATGGTGCTACATTTGTCGGACGCTTTGATTTTTCTTTAATTGCTTAGTTGAATGCTGCTCAGACAAAATTTCTTAAATATCTTGATTTCTTCAACAACTCGTTTTAATCACTATTTTGAAACTTTTTTTTGAGTTAATGCCTTGAATTAATGCTTTGATGGCAAATTTTTGAGTTATTGTTTAGATGGCAAACTTGTTAATTATTTATAACTTTGAGAAAAAAAAATTAGATTTGTGATGTTTTGATTTTTTTACTCATTGTCATAACCACAAAACAAGACCTTTTCTATTCTGTCTTCGAAATTGTTTTTTGTTTTTTCAAGTTTTTTTTCCACACAGTCGACTAGCAAAAACGGTACCGAAATTGAAGCGAAAAATTTTTTCTGGGTTGCGCCATCCCCGCTTTAGTCTGAAAACTCGCGCTCTATCCACCGAAGGTCGCGAGGAAAAGCTTCTTGAATGCACCGCGTTTGCCTTGGTCTGTAAAGTCAGACCAAGATCGGGAAATTCCGGAATGTCGTGCCGCGTCTAACTTGATCTGGAAAATCGCGCCGCCTCTGCCTTGTCCGGAAAATTGTGCCGCGATCAATAAGGGAGCAAAATCTGCACAGCAAAATTTTCTGCCGAGATGTTTTGAATTATTATCTCACTTCCTGAGCGTGCAGCTGATGCTCAAGAGCAGACAGCTACGCAACTTTCAGGATTGATGGTGCTACAATTGTCGGACGCTTTGATTTTTCTTTAATTGCTTAGTTGAATGCTGCTCAGACAAAATTTTGAAAATTCCTTATTATCTTGAATTCTTAAACAACTCGTTTTAATCACTATTTTGAAACTTTTTTTGAGTTAATGCCTTGAATTAATCCTTTGATGGCAAATTTTTGAGTTATTGCCTTGATGGCAAACTTGTTAATTATTTATAACTTTGAGAAAAAAAAATTTAGATTTGTAAGGTTTTGATTTTTTTTACTCATTATCATAACCACAAAACAAGACCTTTTCTATTCTGTCTTCGAAATTGTTTTTTGTTTTTTCAAGTTTTTTTCCACGCATTCGACAGGCAAAAACGGTACCGAAATCGAAGCGAAAACTTTTTTCTGGGTTGCGCCGTATCCGCTTTGGTCTGAAAACTCGCGCTCTATCCACCGAAGGTCGCGAGGAAAAGCTTCTTGAATGCACCGCGTTTGCCTTGGTCTGGAAAGTCAGACCAAGATCTGGAAAGTCCGGAATGTCGTGCCGCGTCCAACTTGATCTGGAAAATTGCGCCGCCTCTGCCTTGTCCGGAAAACTTTTTTTCTGGGTTGCGCCGTCTCCGCTTTGGTCTGAAATCTCGCGCTCTATCCACCGAAGGTCGCGAGGGAAAGCTTCTTGAATGCACCGCGTTTGCCTTGGTCTGGAAAGTCACACCTAAATCTGGAAAGTCCGGAATGTCTTGCCGCGTCCGACTTGATCTGGAAAATCGCGCTGCCTCCGCCTTGTCCGGAAAATTGTGCCGCGATCAATAAGGGAGCAAAATCTGCACAGCAAAAGTTTCTGCCGAGATGTTTTGAATTATTATCTCACTTCCTGAGCGTGCAGCTGATGCTCAAGAGCAGACAGCTACGCAACTTTCAGGATTGATGGTGCTACAATTGTCGGACGCTTTGATTTTTCTTTAATTGCTTAGTTGAATGCTGCTCAGACATAATTTTGAAAATTCTTAAACATCTTGAATTCTTAAACAACTCGTTTTAATCACACTTTGAAACTTTTCTTTGAGTTAATGCCTTGAATTAATGCTTTGATGGCAAATTTTTGAGTTATTGCCTATATGGCAAACTTGTTAATTATTTATAACTTTGAGAAAAAAAATTTAGATTTGTGAGGTTTTGATTTTTTTTACTCATTATCATAACCACAAAACAAGACCTTTTCTATTCTGTCTTCGAAATTGTTTTTTGCTTTTTCAAGTTTTTTCCCACACAGTCGACTAGCAAAAACGGTACCGAAATCGAAGCGAAAACTTTTTTCTGGGTTGCGCCGTCTCCGCTTTGGTCTGAAAACTCGCGCTCTATCCACCGAAGGTCGCGAGGAAAAGCTTCTTGAATGCACCGCGTTTGCCTTGGTCTGGAAAGTCAGACCAAGATCTGGAAAGTCCGGAATGTCGTGCCGCGTCTAACTTGATCTGGAAAATTGCAACGCTTCCGCCTTGTCTGAAAAGTAATGCCGCGTGCCCATTGATTCGGAAAGTCGCGCCGCATCTGCCTTGGACTGAAAAGTCGCGCCATCTCCCTTTTGGTATGAAAGTCGCGCCGTCTCCCATTGGTCACGACAAGCGCGCCGCGTTCGCATTGGTCTGGAAAGTGGCGCCGTCTCCACCTTGGTCCGAGGAATTGTTTCTTGGTCGCGCCGTCTCTGCCTTGGTCTGGAAATTTGCGCCCCGTTCGCCTTGGTCTGGAAGGTGGGGTCAATCCCGCTTTGGTTTGGGAAGACGCGCCGTCTCCGCCTTGGTCCGGGAAGTCGCGCCGTCCCCACTTTGGTCTCGAAAGTCGCGCCGTCTCCGCCTTGGTCTGGAAAATTGCGCCGCGATCGCCTTGATTTGGAAGGTGGGGCCGATCCAGCTTTTGTCTGGGAAATTGCACCGTCTTCGTTTTGGTCTGAAAAGCCCTGGGCACAAAATCTTGAAAGCCTGGAAAAGAGTCGCGCCAAGGATCATGACCCAAATTGCATAGCCGGACTCTTTTTCATTTTCTTCCGCCTGCAGTATTTTATATTTGAAGGTACTGAAATGAGAGAAAATTCTGTCTTCAAAGTTTTTTTTTGATTTTTCGGTTTTTTTTCCGCACAGTCGAATAGCGGAAACGGTACCGAAATCAAAGCTAAAAGTTTTTTCTTGGTCCCGCCGTCTCCGTGTTCGCCTGGAAACTCGCGCCGTATCCACCGAAGGGCACGCACGAGGAAATGTTTTTTGTTCGCACCGTGTCTGCCTTGGTCTGGAAAATCAGACCAAGATCTGGAAATTCTTGAAAGTCGCGCTGCCTCCGCCTTCTTCTGAAAGTCGTTCCGTCTCCACCCTGATCTGGAAAGTCGCGCCGCATCCGCCTCGTTTCGAAAATCGGGCCGCGTGCCCTTTGTTTTGGAAAATCGCGCCGCAACTGCCATGGACTGGAAACTCGCGCCATCTCCCTTTTGGTTTGAAAGTCGCGCCGTCTCTCATTGGTCAAGAAAATCGCGCCGCGTTTGCTTTGGTCTGGAAAATTGCGGCGTCTCCATCTTGGTCCCGAGGAACTGTTTCTTGGTCGCGCAGTCTCCGCCTTGGTCTGGAAATTTGCGCCGCGTTCGCCTTGGTCTGGAAGGTGGGGCCGATCCCGCTTTGGTTTTGGAAGTCGCGCCGTCTCCGCTATGGTCGCGAAAGTCGTGCCGTCCCCACCTTGGTCTCGAAAGTTGCGCCGTCTCCGCTTTTGACTGGGAAATTGCACCGTCTTCGTCTTGGTCTGGAAAGCCTGGGCACAAAATCTGGAAAGCCTGGAAATGAGTCGCGCCAAGGATCAAGACCCAAATTGCATAGCCGGACTCTTTTTCATTTTCTTCCGCCTGCATTATTTTATATATAAAGTTACTGTTCTCTTTGTCCGAGTTAATGCCTTGATGGCAAAATTGTTCATCCTTTTTAACTTTGATGTAAAAATTTTACCTTTGTGATTTTTTATTTTTTACTCAATATCAATCAGTTAGCTCATATCCACAAAACAAGACCTTTTCTATTCTGTCTTCAATTTTTTTTTTTGGTTTTTCAGTTTTTTTCCGCACAGTCGACTCGCGGAAACGGTACCGAAACCAAAGCGAAAACTTTTTTCTGGGTCCTGCCTTCTCCGCTTTGTCTGGAAACTCGCACCGTATCCACCAAAGGTCGCAAGGAAATGCTTCTTGTTCGCACCGTGTCTGCCTTGGTCTGGAAAATCAGCCTAAGATCTGGAAACTCTGGAAAGTCGCGCCGCCTCCGTCTTCTACGGAAAGTCGTGCCGCGTCCGCTTTGATCTGGAAAGTCGCGCCGCTTCCACCTTGTCTGGAAAGTCGTGCCGCGTGCCCTCTGGTTTGGAAAGTTGCGCCGCAACTGCTTTGGACTGAAAAGTCGCGCCATGTCCCCTTTGGTCTGAAAGTCGCGCCGTCTCCCATTGGTCACGAAAACCGCGCCGCGTTTGCTTTGGTCTGGAAAGTCGCGCCGTCTCCACCGTGGTCCCGAGGAACTGTTTCTTGGTCGCGCCGTCTCCGCCTTGGTCTCGAAATGTGCGCCGCAACCGCCTTGGTCTGGAAGGTGGGGCCGATCCCGCTTTTGTGCGGGAAATTGGACCGTCTTCGTCTTGGTCTAGAAAGCCTGGTCAAAAAATCTGGAAAGCCTGGAAATGAGTCGCCCCAAGGGTCGCGACGCATCTGGATTTAGACCCAAATTGCATAGTCGGACTCTTTTCCTTTTCACCCCACCTGTAATTTTTTATGTTTGAAGTTACTGTTCACTTTGTCCGATTGTCATGAAAGTTTACATGCAGACTAATTAGGCCATGACAAACGTATTTTGTCTTCATTAATAAACTTGTAAAACCACTCGTTAGACCATGAACATGTATTAGTGAGTTGGGGGGGGGGGGGGGTTATTCATTGCTGTTAAGTAAAAAAATCGTAGTTATCTCTCACTGTTCGTTTCAGATCTGATTGAGAAAGGCCGGAAAAACTAAACGGGAGGAGCTGTTGATTTCACTTTCGGCACACACCTGAGGGGTCTAAAAACAAATTGCCAATATTTATTTAGACACGTGCTATAACAATTAAGTTGGAAACAAATCAATTTTTTTCTATTTAACATTAACCAATAGCCTAAGTAACCAATTTTAAACAACAACTAAATTGAAAAATGGCCGCACCTCCGCCTAAATGGTCACGAGGGAGTAAGTACCCTAATTTCTCGGCACCCATTGCGGGGCAAAAAGTCATTGGCACCAATGCTACCAAAGATAAACAAATGCGAAATGCAATTTGGCAACTTTTCTGGCAGAAATCAGTTGAAGAACAGGTTGCTTGCTTCCAAGAGCGACCTTTATTGGGTATTTGGGTTACAAATGAAGTCGAACAGCGACCAGATTGTATTCGAGATCCAATAACTGGAGCGCCTATTCGAATGACGATTAAGTGCCGTTTCACTCGAGCCATGTATAAGAAGTTTCTTCAGGAGCTTAAAGACCCCTATCACACTGCAACTTCGTACAGGGAGTGCTATGGCCGCCGTGTCTCGGGCGACTGGTTTCAATACCAGTTTGAGGTTGGAAAAATTAGCGAAGAATCACGAGATCATCAGACCACCACGGAAGCTCATAACATGTTTCATCATTTCGTTGAGAAAAAAAACTGTTATTAGTTTGGTGCTATATTTTGCTTGCCAGATCTAACAACTAAAACAAAGTAATCACAAGTCTTCGAGTCTGAGTGTCTGCCCATACCGAGAAATTTCTTTACTTCTGAACTGAAATATTTTACATCTAATCTAATTTCTGGTCACAAAATCTTTTTGAAATGTTTAATTGAAGCATGGATTTTCTCATAACTCTTTATTTCTCATCTTAATTCTGATCAGAAATTGGCTAAATGTAGACCATTTCTAGCAAAAATTTTCCCCTGCAGAGTCTCGAAACCCTGACCTGTCTGTTAATTTGCATTGTATTGCTACTGTTATTATGTAATACTCAAAGCATGATTATCTTGTGTTTAAGCAGTGAACTGATTTCTCGTTACTTCTTTCCACAAACTGTTTCTGCACAGAAAAAAAACGAGAAAACTAGGCTACATAATCTATAAAAAATTTCTACCAAGAAAAACAGCCTTTGTTGGGTACGGGTGGGTGTCTGTGGTTCTGTCTATCTATGTGTCTGTGTGCATGTGTGTCGGCGCACTGCAAGTCGGTTTGTAGGTCTCTGTAGGTGTCTCTGTAGG